>NW_027552352.1:0-149537 GCF_045843805.1 Urocitellus parryii
CTTCAGAAATCCCTGCAGGTCCCCACAACTGCATAATGTCAGTTCTCAGTTCGGCTTCTTTCTGTAATTACCCAAAATTGTAGTCGGGAGATAAAGATTGTAAAACAAATAAATAATGTATTAACTGGGAGTGTGCTTGATTTAAAAATTTCCAGGATAAATTCTAACATTTTTAAAAATTCTTACTTGTCCTCTAGTCTCTCGAAGCCTGATTCATCTCTTATCCTTACCATGTCTTAGCAAATCATCAACCCCCTGAGGAAACAGCTGATATTGCTTCCTGAAAAAGTAGACACTATTTTCTTAGCAGGAAGACAAGTAGTGGAAAGAGAAGAATAGAGTGCATATCAATTCCACACAGCATGTGCAATATTTGAACAATAATGTGACGGCCAGTTTCCTCTTGAAGAGGAGAAAGTGTGCTTCTGAAGATCTCTGATGATTAGATTTCAGAAAAGATTGAGCATAATCTTTAGCTCCCCAAATAATTACCTCTGAAAGAATGGCCGCCATTCATTACTCTTAAGGTTTGTGAACTTCCCCAAATAGCAACCTTCTCCTTAAATGACTTTATCTTTGAGGATTATGATTCTCCTGTGTGGAGGAAAGTGCTTGTGCTTTGGGAGCAGACAGACTATCCAAATTCTGGCTCTGCCAATTATAGGTTCTATGATCTCAAACTAGACATTTAATCTCTCTGAGTCTCCATTTCCTTATCCTCAAAGGAGGAAATAATACTATTTCACAGTTTGGTTGCAAGGATTAGATGAGGTGATATCCATTAAACTCTGGGTGGAAGGTCAATGTTTAAGAATGCTAATTCCTTCTCTATTCCCTTAGCCACAGGGCATAAAGCAGTGTTGATTCCCTCTACAGGCAAAGGACCACATTCCTGAGGATATCTCTCATCTGTAGTACAGCTGTCCTTGTTGATTTCCCAAAGCTCTGAGAAACAGACATGAATTAATTTAATTTCTTATCAGGCTTTTAAAATTATGTTATTTACTAGACTTATTTTATTTATTCTTTATGTACTAGATTTTTATTTCAGCTTTCAATGAATGCCATTCTCTTTTAAAATGCATAGAATATACAGATTATTGGAAGCAGACTTTTTAAATGGCCATTCAGAAGAAAAGAAATCAAAGGATACAGAAACGACATTGATACGTGAAAAACAAATGGTCAACAAACAGAAGATACTTAATTTTACAATAAACATTATGAGACGTCATGTCATTTCAATCTTTCAACTGGCAAAAATTTGAAAGATAGTACTAAAAGTGAAGTGGTAAATATTCACCTACAGTGCTGGTGGTTGTGCAAATGAATAAAGCTAAAGAGTAAGTTGGCAGAGTGTAGCAAAGTTGGAAGTATGCCCATCCTTTGATTAGGCCATTGTAGTTCTAGCTATATATTCTGGAGAAGTACTCCCCATGTCCAAGAGGACATAAACACTGCTATTAATAGCACAGAGCAAAGAGAGGGACAATATAAATCTCCAGTAACAACCTTGTTTCAATATATTTCAGTTCTTTCACATGTTAAAATGCTACTCAAGTGTTAAGAGCACATTATAGCAACATGTAATAGCACAAAAAGTTATCTAACCATACTGTTTTATATATGTGCAAGAAGACAAGTTTAGTCCATGGATGTCTGTAGGTATTTACTTCAGCAGTATTATAATAGTGCAAGGTATGAAATGACTTAAATATACACCACCAGGAGAACAGGTCAATAACATTCATGTAATGAAGAATTAAATGGCAGCTACTTAAACTAGGCAGTCATATTATATGGATAAATATCAAATGCAGAAGGATATATATGTATATGTATTATATATAATATATATGGTTATATATGTGTATGTAGACATATATATGGATATATATGTATGTTTATACATATATATATATATTGCTATTGTGACTAAACAGTTTTAGGGGAGGTAAAATTTATTGAGGGGCTCACAATTTCAGAGGACTCAGTCTATACCCAGCCATCTCCATTCCTGAGGCTGAACATCAGGGAGGAATAGTGTGGTGGAGAGAAGTGGCTTACATGATTAGGAAGGAGAGAGAGAGAGAGAGAGAGAGAGAGAGAGAGAGAGAGAGAGAGAGAGAGAGATATCTCCCCTTGCCAGATACAAATATATACCCCCAAACCAAGCCCCCAATGACGCACCTCTTCTAGCCACATCTAACCACCTTCAGTTATTACTCAGTTAATCCCACCAGGAGATTCATTCACTGGTTGAGTTAAGGCTGTCATAACCCAATCATTTCTCCTCTAAACTTTTTTCACCTTCTCTCACATGAGCTTTTGGGGTACACCTCACATCCAAACCATAACAATGTATATGTAGAGAAGGATATATGTTTACAAGATTGAAAGCAAAATAATATGAGATGTTGCTTAGTAATATATATGTATGTATATGTGGAGAGAGAGGAGAGAGAGAGAGAGAGAGAGAGAGAGAGAAGAGGAGTTAAACACCAAACTTGTAGAAATTGTCATGGGGGAGGAACATAGAGAGGGAAGGGGATATAATGAGTTGGGGCAGGGGCACTTCACTATCTGAAATAGTTCATAATGAAAAGTAGAAAAAGGACCTTAGAGGGAGAGAAATTTACCTTTTCCAATTTTGATAATATTTTATTTATAAAAGAAAACTAAACAATCAAAAAAATAACTTCTCCTATATTTTCCCTTCCATAAACTATAAGATCTAGGGAGGAAATGGCTAACTTGTTCTTCACTTGTTCTTTCTCCAGCATCTCTGTCCCTGATTCAGCCACAGGCAAGTTTTAATGATAAGAAATAAGACAAGACTGGATGCTCAAAAAGAGAAAAAAAATAAATAGAAAGCAGCATAAACACCTCTCTTGTCTATCCTGATAATTCAATCCCCTACTTCCCCATAAGACCCTTCCCCTCCTTCTGCATCCCCAGGACATCCCCTGGCTCCTCCATCTCCACACTTCCTACTGAGGCCTAGGAAATTGACAAATTTTGTCATCATATTCAGCTCTTGGGATCAGAGCTTTATGGCACCCAACTCTGAAACAGTCCTGCAGTCCTTGTCATTGTGACGAATGAGCTCTCCTACCATGTGCTTTGTTTTAAACTATAGTGGATCCAAACACTGGTCTCCCTGGGTGGAAAAGGAAAGACATAAGCATTTACTTTATGGGTTGTTCACAGACCTTTATAAAACACCCATTGATGAGGTATGTTTTCAATGGACAAAGTCTTGCTCATATCATGCCGAATCTTTGCTCCTAGAATGAGCCCTGACATGGGATCTTTTATTTTTATCTTTAGGGATTTCTCGCCAGTGGAAAAGTATGCAGAATGCCAGCCAGGTCATGGATGGGTTTGCAACTTGCTTTCTTGACAGTCTAAATTATGGTGGTTGCTTTGAGTTCATCCCACTGTGTTGACATCCTGTCCGCGGCTAAGCACATGTTGATGCCATGAGAGGGCAGCTACATAAATGGGTACAGGAGAATCCAGTTCAGGACCTGAATAACTTTTCCACCTTGATTTTCAGCCATGTTATTTTTAGGAACGGGGTTTTGTTTGAGCCTCGTGAGATTTAAAAGTATAGTGTGGCATTTTTATGCTGATGAGTTTTCCCCTTGCCTTAAAGACAGAACGCAGGAGGTTAGTTGGGGAAGTTTGTTTTGGATGGGTCTGGACATAGCTATTCATATTCTTGGTTCTCATAAGTGGGGAGTCCGGGGGCTTCAAATACTTTCTGTTCCTGCTGGTACAATTTTGTTTGAATATTAAAGCTCAGAGGAAAGCCACCAGGAAGAAGAAAAAACCCTGCCGAGTGTGATTTATCAGTTTGTTTGATGAAGTGATCCTGCTGTGGAATTAGTTTAACTCTGTGAGGTCTGGCCATTCACATCCCGGACCCTGGCTTTATAATTCAATCAACTTCTTAACCATCTACAATAAAATGGAGATTGGAACAGAAAAAGAACCCAACCCTACTAATAACCTCATAATAAGCCTAATATATTGAATACATCCTTGCATGCACTCTTTGAATAAGCATTGACATTCTGTGCTACAGGAAGTCTGTGTTGTTCTCAGGGCAGAGGAATTTAGTCAGGGGAATTGAGGTTGAAATGATCAAACTTTCAGCCTTAACTTTATAATAATTTTCTGAAGTCATGTTTATAAGTAGGAACATAACTGTTCCTATGGAGAAGTCTCATTCTTTTTAATTGCCATGTGGTTTGCCATTCAAGTCTGACATTCAGCCGGTATCAATCATTGTGGCCATGCTAGATGTTTTACAACCAGCTTCTGTTTTTCTTAGTTGTGTATATTCTATTTTGTGACAGTTTCATGTAGGTTGCTAAATATAGTCACTTGTCACCCATCATTCCATTGTTCCATGGATATATCATTATTTGATGGTCTCACATTGGTGGACACTTGTTTTTTTTTTCTCTTCCAGTCGTTTGCTATTATATTGATTGCTTTGATAAATATCATTGTCCATATAACATTTCACACATGTGCAAAAAGTCTTTACACTGAACAAATCTCTGGAATTCAAACTTTTTGACCAAGTACATTTTTGATTTTGGAAAATATTTCTGAATTGCTCTCCACAGAGGGTGCATAAATGAGGAGGTGAAAACAGAAGAAGGAGGTTATGATATGTACCTATGTATGGCAAATCCTTTTATTGTTGTGGAACACATTCTGGAGGTCCACTCTAAATTTCAGCTATGGCTGTGTAAGACAGTTGAACATCAGCTATTGCACCCAATTTTACAGGCACTGATAATCTCTTTTCATTTTCTGCTGCAGAGCTTTCTTCCAGGCTGCTGGAGCTGGCTCAACCTGTGCATGGTTGACAGCCTCAAAGTGGAGCAGCTACCACTCCAGGACAGCCCTTTCCTTGAGGGGAGAGGAGCAGTGCTTATTCAAAAGAATGCATGGAAGATATATTCAATATATTAGGCTTATTATGAAGTTATTAGTAGAGTTGGGTTCTTTTTCTGTTCCAATCTCCATTTTAATCTAGATAGTTAAGAAGTTGGTTGAATTACAAATATCCCAGTGTTCAGTAGTGGGGGGATTAGGTACATACCTAGAGCAACTCTTAGAGCCCAGCCCTGCTGCTTTCTGCAGCAACTTTGCATATACACCCTTTGTTGGCTTTCCTTTTTCCTGTGTCACTTCCTCTATTTCCTCATTTGTGTATACTGTCATCACCTACTGTCAGTCAGCTTTTCATCACTGTATCAAAATACACAAGATAATCAACTTATGAAGAGAAAAGGTTTATTTTGGCTCATAGTTTTGTAGTTTTCTGTCCATGATAGATAGCTACACTGCTTTCAGGTCTATTGGAGGTAGCACTTCATGGAGGTATCTGTGTGTTGGGGTACAAAATCAACGCATGGCCAAGAAGGAAAAGAGATAAAGAAGAAGAGCCAGGGTCCCACAATCCCCTTCACAGGCACACTCCTCTCCCCAATGACCTAAAGACCTCCCAATAGGCCCCTCCTCAACTTTCCACCATGTCCCAATAGCACCACCCTGGGGAACCAAACTTTAAATTATGGGCCTTTGGAAGACATTCACATTCCAAACTAGAGCATTTTCCAAGAATTTGACTCTGATTTTGTTTTGGGGAAAATCCAAAATAAGACACTAAATAAAGTGCTAACCACTTGGTTACATGAAGAAAGAAATGATAGATGTTTTTAAATTTAAAATCTCAAAATTATGTTGGGCTAATAAATCAAAACCACTGGCAAATCCATACTATTGCTCTATACTTTGAATTCTTGCTTCATTGACCTCTGTGACCCAGGACCTGGCCTGTCGTGAATCAGCATTCGTAATTCATGGAGTAAAGATTCATTTAAGGATAATGAAAGATCCAACCTTTTCCCATCATAGGCTCTCAGTTTGGGATAGATTAGGGGAGGTGTTTGAAGTGGAGGAGAAAGTCTCTACACACAATAACTCAGAAGAGAGATTTAATCAGTTACTTTACTAGGCCTCCTCCATTAGCCCCTTTTCTGGTTTGGATCTGGAATGTGTTGAGGCTGGGTCTGTCGTGCAGCAATGTTCAGAGGTGGTGCCTGTGGCAAGTGATTGGACCACGAGGCCTCTGCCCTCACCAGTGGGTTAATCCATTGACAAATTCATAGCTTGATGAGCTGTTGGGAGGTGGTGGGAAATTTAGAGGTGGGTTCTAGTTAGAGCAAGTAGGTCACTAGGGGCACAACCTTGAAGGGGACATTTTGTCCCCAGCCCCTTCCTCTGTCTGTCATTGCTCTCTGGATGACTTGAGGTGAGCAACTTTGCTCATGGTCCCCGTCGTGATGTGCTGCCTTGCCACAGGCCCAAAGGCAGTGGGTCCAAGTGCCCATAGACTCATATCTCTGAAACCATGAGCCAACATCTTTTTTTTTCTTTTTTTATTGTTGGTTGTTCAAAACATTACATAGTTCTTGATATGTCATATTTCACACTTTGATTCAAGTGGGTATTGAAGTTAGTTTGTCTCAGATATTTTTTTCATAGAGATGGAAAACTGACTCATAAAGCTCCTCTCTTGCTTTTTCTCTCAGGGATGTTCTGTTATCTGTACATATTTGAAACTTTGGGGTTGATCCTCCGTTTTCAACATGGCCATAAACCAAAAAAACAAAAAGCAAAACCAAACCAAACCAAACCAAACCAAACCAAAAACAGGACAACGTTTCCAAAGCAGTCACGAACTTTACATTTGCCAACTTGCACATTTCCTTTTGGATAGTCTACTCTGGGAAGTTGTGGACCTGGAGGCTGTTCCCTGTGAGAAAGAACACTCTGTAATATGGAGTATTAACATATTCAAGACACATTTTTAATTCCTTGGCAAGAAAATGGATGTTAGGTTGAAAAATAACTTCAAATCAAAATTTATGGCAGCAAAGGAGCATGAGAGGTCTGGTCTACTCTTCAAAGAATTTCCTGCAATAAGAATTTAGGATTCAAAAAATTGTGCCTCTGGTGTTTTTCAAAATAGTGGATGTATTTTTCTGAAATTATTATCCACAATTTAGTAATTTAGTTTTTACACACACACACACACACACACGAATTCAAAAGAATGGAAGGAAAAAGGAAGAAGGAGAGGAAATAGGAATGACAAGAGAGAAGAAAATCAACTGGGGAGAGAAGAGAAACCATGAGCAGAATCAAGTTTCATGTTTTCCTTTCTGCTGGGGGAAACAAGATAAATGTTGGAAGGTTCTGGAGAATTCATCCAAAAGTGATGATTCCCATTGCTGTGGGAATGTCCCTATCAGTTGACTTTCCTCCTGCTCCTGAATACGTCCAGGAGCACAGAGCTCGATACTCACAGTGGAGGTCCACGTTATCATGAGGCAGGGGCCACACTGTTTCCGTCCTGCTCCAATAGTGAAAAGGCTTCAGCCTGTTCTGGCTTCTGTTTTTGCTCTGTTGATCAGGGCTTGGTTCTATGACCCTTGGTAAGACCCTGCCTTACCTCTGCTGCCAGCTTTGGTCCTCCAGCTATTAGTAACAGTTGGTGGACACTGTTTTTGATAAGTGGCAGGAGGCAGGGCAGGAGTTTCTCATCTTTCTGAGGATGTGTATCTTAGGTGTGTGCATGTGTGTGCAGGAGCGTGTGCTTGGGTTCACTCCTGAGATTCTATGATCTAAAGGCAGACCAAAAAAAGGTGCCACAGGGGTGGCCTGTGATTTAGGATCACCCTCATGTCAGGCTCCCTCTCTCAGGATGCTGGGAAGAGGACATGTTTCACAGCTCCCTACGGAGAACTTCTCGTTTGGGCCTGGAGGGATGGGCCAACCAGTCAGGGCACAGCCACACTTCAAAGTCCTCTTTGCCAGTCGAGAAAAGAGAAAGGGAAAAATGGCTCTGTAGCAAGCCAAGGCAATGCTCTGATGATTCATGCATCCCCAGCAATCCCCTTCAAATGAGAACAAGGAACTCAAGAATGATGGAGGCTGACTATTTCTCTTGGGAAATAACCGAGAGCAATTTCCCTCTAAGAATAATATTTAACATGGTCAAGTCATTTTCATAAGTATTATTTTGTTTGTTCAACTCAATGGTCATGAAAAGTAAGTAGCATTAACCCCATTTTACAGATGAAGATACACGATTAGAAAAGTTAATTAGGCTTGCTGCCGGGTGCACATGGAAGCCAGTATTATGGGACTGGGTTTTGCAAAAAGAGCTTTATTGAGGACACTGGCAAGGAGATAGGAGGCATGCTGATTCAGATCTGTTTCCCCTAGAAGGAATGTAAGTGGCCCAGATTAAAGACAAGTAGAGGACTTGTTGGCTGTTGTTATGGTTTAGATGTGGTGTTCCCCAAAAGCTCAGGTGTGAGAGAATGCAAGAAGGTTTGGATATAGCCTTAACCTAATCAGTGAATTAATTCCGGATGGGATTAATTAAGTGGTAACTGGAGGTAGGTGGGGTGTGGCTCGAGGGAGTGGTTTATTGGGCACGTGGCTATGGGGTATATATTTTGTATCTGGAATGTGAAGTCTCTCTCTCACTCTCACTCTCTCTCCCTCTCTCTCTCCCTCTCTCTCTCCCTCTCTCTCCCTCTCTCTCCCTCTCTCTCCCTCTCTCCCTCTCTCCCTCTCTCCCTCTCCCCCTCTCCCCCTCTCTCCCTAATCATCATGTCAGCTGCTTCCCTCTGCCACACTCTTACTCCATAATGTGCCTAATCTGGAGCCCTGAGGAATGGAGCCTGATGTCTATGGATTGACACCTCTGAAACCATGAGTCCCTGAATGGATTTTCTTCCCCTAAAATTGTTCTGGTTGGGTTCTTTAGTAACAGTAGTGAAAAAGCTGACTAAAAACAGCTGTATGAGTCTCAGTGGAATACTCTGCACCTAGCAGGAGGGTCCAGGTGGAGATGTCGGATCATTCTGGCCCATTTTGCAAGAGTTGATGGGACCCCTTACTTCTAATCTAGGTCTGAGAACCACAGCTCTCATTTTGTAGATTCTGCTTATTGGAGACTTCTGTTTCCACCAGGCTTTCAAGGTTATCTTAGGTCAGGTCTCAGGATTCTGCACCTGTGTTCTAAAAAACAGTTTGAACAGTTTTTAGGAGCAGGGTAGCTGCCATTTTGTAGTTTGGTTTCAGTAGCTTTTCCCAAGTTTCCAGGGTGCATTTGTGATTTGGGTGCAAATTTAGGCTATGTGATAAAGATTATGGAGGATTTTGGAAGATTTCATCAGATTATCAGCACCTTCCCGAGGGGGCGTGGCTATGATCAGAGGCTGGAGGGACCCTTAAGGAACTAGAGTTACTTTAAGAATTAGCCTAGGGACTGCAGGGGTAGCTCTGTAGTACAACACTTACCTAGCCTGTGAGAGGTCTTGGTATTCTATCCCTGGCATTGAAAAAGGAATAAAAAAAGAAAAGAAAAAGAAAACTCTCATGACCTTCCCATGCTGCTCATGAGTATTCTGTTGAACCATCTGTACAAGCTAAAATGACGGGGTGATAGGGCTTATATTTTAAACAATAACAACACAACTTTCTCATCCTCGCTTTCTCTTTTCCACCGTCTTTTTTCAAATTTTGTGCTCTGATTGGTGCCGAATCTCTTCCTTCTACCAAAGGATTCGCATTGATACAAAAATGTAGGTTTGTACCTTTGCCTCTGCCTTGGAAACTGACAAGCCATGTCACTTCAGTTCTGGGTCCAATAGGGATTCACAGTTCTATCTTCCATAAGAGAATTGGAGAGACAACGGTGCTCATGCATTTAGAGTTCTCAGCACAGCGCCTGGGACAAAACAGTAGTTGCTATTAGTCATAAGTGTTATCAGTGCAATTTTAAACTAGCTATGATTACAAAAGCATCACCTGGTCTTAAACGTCACAACTGGTTGCCAATATACCTGCACCAATCCCAGCTCCAAAGCTCATTATTTCTAAAGCATCTGATGTCAAGGTTTTACAATGTGAGGATTGCTCATTTCTTCCTCTGAATTTGTCTCTGCTTCCTTTCCCCTGGCTGCTGATACATTTAAAATAAACTAATATAAAAATGCAAAGCACTCTTGCCTCAAAAGTGCTGTAAGTGTAAAATAATCTTGCCAGGGTCATCTCAGAAGTCTCACTGTACTCTCTTTAAAGTCAAATATCTGCTTATTCAGGTCCAACCCTCTACAGCGATGCAATGAAAGTTAAGCCCTGTGCCCATGTTTGGAGCCTGTTCAATCTTGGAGGAGAAACTTATCCCTGGGATTCCTGTGGTGGACAGTGCTTAATTAATTCTAATGAACATGGAACCATCAGCCCCTGCTCTTCCTGAGATGCGGCCCAGGGGGTTAATCTCCCATCTCCTGGTTAATGGGTTTCATTCTTGGGCTGAATTAAGACTCAATTTTCAGTTTTGATTGAATCTGTCTTTGCTGACAGAAGTTTTCTGGGTGACCCGGAAAGTCCTCAGCATGAACAAATGTGATGGAAGCTGCAGTGAATCTATAACACCTCTGCTGGAATTGTCTTCCAGAGAGAGCCTTTGAGATGCTGGTGTTGAAATGTCACTCAGGAAGTCACTGGGCTGGTAGACAACTGGAGCGATGGCCGTGAAGGTGGTGCCTAGCTGGCTCCAAGAGTGTCCTGCCCCTTTTAAGAGGTAACTTAGGGAAGAGGAGCCTTAGCCCTGAATTTGCATTCCGAATTCACCTACCAGCTCTACTACTCTTGCTATGGAGATTATATTAACATATTAGTATCCATAATAGTCATGATTTTTTTTTTGTATTAGGGATTGAATCCAGGGGTGCTTAACCACTGAGCCACATCCCCAGCCCATTTTCATTTCGAGACAGGGTCTTGCTAAGTTGCTGAGTCTGGCTTTGAACTTGTGATCCTCCTACCTTACCCCCTATGTCACTGGGATTATAGGTGAGTGCCACCATGCCAGCCACAAATGGTTTCTGTCTTTCATAACTTCACTACCATAAGTGTGATCCTTGGGCATCAGCATTTCCTGGAAGCTTGCTAGAAATGCAGACTGTCAGGCTACACCTCAGTCTTAGGAAACAAAATCTATATTTCATCAAAATCCCTCAATAATTTGTATACTCAGGAAATTCTGAAAAGTACTTGCAAGGAGTTTACATCTTCATTATGACACTGCAGAATACTCATTATGTCTGTTTCACCTCCTGATGATACTGACAGCTACTCTGATTTACATGAGGGGAAACTGAGGCTCAGAGAGATCAAACAGCTCACTCAGCATCAAATGAACAGAAGTGGGGTTGTTGAACATAGGCTTTCAAAGGAGCAGATGCTCTTAATCACTGTGCAATTGGGAGGCTTAAATGAGATACCAAGTACCTGCCACTCAGCACAGCACCTGGCCTGCAAGAGATGGACAATACAGCAGGCCTTCTATAACCAAGGGTTCTGCATCCTTGGGTTCAACCAATCATGGAGCAAATATATTTGGAAAAAACACTGAGATTGTAAAGACTTTTCTTGCCATTATTCCTTATATGATGCAGTGTAACAGTTATTTATGTACTGTTTACTTTGTATTAGGGATTATAAATCATCTAGAGATAATTGAACTTATGTGAGAGCATTGTGTGGCTCTATGGAGCCAATCTCTATGGATACTGAGGACAGCTGTATGTGCTGGCAATTTTCTTTGTTCCTTTAATTCTCTTTCTCTGTTCTTGTTATTTCCGGATTCTCCCTTGCTATAACATTTTTGTTGGGTGGGTCCATCCCAAATTCCTGACTCTCCTTTGCAACTGTACCTTGGAGGGAGTGATGTTCATTGTACCCAGGGCATCCTGAAGCTTATTCTGGAGTGTTACTGGCATTGCTTCACCCTCATCTCCTCTGCAAAGGACCTGATGCAGCCAGGTTGGGGCCATCACTATAGGACAGCATCTTATTCTCTTCTTGATGAGTGTCATAGATTTTCCTAGGGCAAAGATGAAGTGAGTTTAGAATTTTCATATTTATTTCCCTTTTACAAGAGTATGCATGCATGGAACAGTCTGTGTGGGGAAGTCTTTCTCTTTGGAAAAACATGTGTCCCTGTTTTATAAATACTTTTAAAAAAAATAGGATAAGCATGTTTGTAGCTAACAACCAGCTTCTATGGTTTTAGTTTCTCAGTAATAAGGATGAAAAATCATAAAAGATAAGAGGATGATAGAAGGGTTTAAAAAAGAGAGAAACATGGAACCTGGATTAAATAAACAAGAATATGCTTGAGTACTATGAGCCCATCATTTCTGGATCCAATTATTTTAACCAGATGCATCTCAGATCCTATTAGGTGATGTTCAGAGGAGAGATCAGATAGAGAACATGTGACATTCATGCTACCTTGTCAACCTTATCTCAGATGTTAGACATGAGTATTCCTTAAGAAATTGTTTGGGGACAACATATAAAACTTCTGGGGTCACTGGGTGAGGGCCATACAGAATCAGATTATTAAAGTAACTTTTCTCCTTTGGTTCTTGTCCCTTGAATATGAATTTAGGAAACTGCTAAAAAGTGGATTTATGACTATATTAGGAAGAGAAGCCTGAAATTCAGGAAAAGAAAGGAAAATGTGCCTAAACCTAGGAATACCAGTCTGCTGACCAGACTGGAAAGTATATTAGTTCTTTGTTGCTACATAACAATTATCTCAAAGCTAAGTGACTTAAACCACACAAAATGTTTGTTATAGCACATAATCTTTGTGTGTCAGGAAGTTAGGAGTGAGTTAGTTGGGTGGTCTGGCTCAGGGTCTCTTACCAGGTTATGGTCAAGGCTTTGGCAGAGGCTGAAGGCTTCATTTCCATAAAGGCCCACTCACTTAGCTAGAGAGTTGACATGATGTCTCTGTTCCCTGCCACGTGGAATCTGAGTGGCTTCACAATGTGGTGGTGGGCTGTCCTCAGAACCTGTGATCTAAGAAAACAAGACAAAAGCCATGATGTCTCTTAAGACCGAGCCTCAGAAGTCATCTATTGTCATTTCCACAGTTTCTTGTTGGTGTACCAGCCAACACTTTTCAGTGTGGAGCAGGCTACACAAGACTGTGAATACCACTAGGCAGGGATCATTGAGGTGCCACCTCTGAGGTTGAATGTCACAGGAGATAAAATATAAGTGTCCATCAACCCGGGGGTACAGTTGAGTTCTGAGTTCTGGTCCTGGATACATTCCTAACTTTCTTTTAAATTTTTTTTTTTTTTGTGGTTCTGAGGAGTGAACCCAGGGCTTCAATCATGCCAGGCAAATGCTATAACACGGCCATATCCAGCCCTTACCTTTCTTCTTAATTGTGTTATCTCACATTGGTCATTTGTAATCTCTTGGTCTCAGCTTTATAATCTCTAAAGATGTCAGAAGAGATCATCTCAAATGTTCTAATGAAATGGGCTCTTGGTATGAAGGAAAGATTAGGAATCAAGGATCTCAGTTCAAAGTCTAATTTCCTCTCAATTTGCTGGAAGGTCTGAGGCAAGTCATTTCCACTTCTGAAGAATGGATGCCAGAATTGCTAAGTGGAGGAAGTCCTGAGGATTAAAAGAGAGAGTGGGTATGGAAGTGTTTTGCAAATCTAAGTTCCATGCACTTGTAAAATGTTATTTTATTTCCCTATAAAGAAATTGAAGCGGAGGAAGCCAGAAGGCAGTATCATTATCATGAAAATAGAATTACCTGCTACTCTTCAATGCACTATGAGCCCTCAAACAGGTTTTTCTATCCACTAGGACAGGTTGTGATATTTTGAGCTTTGCCAGCTGGTTATTATAATAGAAACGAAAAGCCATATTATTTCCCATGTATGCTTTGAAATTTATAAAGAGGTTTTTACTGACATTAAGTTATTTGGGCCTCATCTTTTTGCCAGTATAAAATATCTTATTTATGAAAGTGCTTTTTAAACTAGTACTTCTTAGAAATGTGGCTGTATACAATTCATGCTGGTTATTTTTATGATTACTTATCACCCCCTCCTATGAAGTAAAGTCAGTCAGTTAGCTCTCATCCTTAACTTCTAACATAAGGAATTTGCATCTCAGAAAAGTTAAGTGGCTTAACTCTGGGCACAGAGCTAACAAAGGATAAATCTGAAAAGGCATATCTTATGCCAATGGCTACCACTGAGATAAAGGAACAATAAAACTAAACTATTGCCATTCAATGCTGTACACTTACATTCTTTCCTTGTGTCAAGTACTGGAGTCATTAAGATGAAGAAAATGGGGTTCTTACCTTTGTGCCATTCACTTACTTATGGAGGTGGTGGGTCAGACTAGAGTACAGGTAAATAAGTTCAAGGTAGTAAGACATGTTTCACTGCAGAAGTTTGTGAAAGTATGTGCTTTGGGAGCACTTGATGACTAGGACATAGTTTTCTGACTGAGGCTGTGGGAAAAGGGGAGAGGCCCTTGGGCTGGATGTCAGAGGCTTCAGGGAGATGGGAAGAATGTAGTGTGGGGGCTGGAGAGCAGGATGCTCTCTCAGAAGTGATGGGGAGGCAGAGGCTCGATTTGAAAGGATGGGACTGGAGAGCATTATGCCAAGTGAGGTGAGCCAGACTCAGAAAGTCAAGGGTTCTATGTTTACTTTCGTATGCAGAAGTGAGACAGAAGCAAGAAAAGAAATAGAAAGTTCAGTGGTCCATTTTCAGAATACAGTATTTAGCATTAAGTGTAAAATTGCTTGGGATGTAAGTAATTTTACTTACAGCTAGACAGGCAAACAGAATGAAAAGTTACAAGCAGTTAACACCAGAGTATAAAAATTCACAGCCCCTTGATAAACAGGAGGTGAGAGGGAAGGGGCCTGACCTAACCACTAGACATAAACTGAGTCCATGCCAAAATGTACCCACAACCCAAGAAGGCCTTCCTGCCACAGGAGAACAAAGGAAGGTGGGGACAACTAAAGGTCCCTTTCTTTCAATAACCCTATGGGAGATAGTAAAACCTAGGCAGTGTTCAGAAAGACTGTATACCTCATGGTATTCAGCCAATGAGGAACCAGGGGAGGGACCTTGCTCACTAGGGAATAAAACGAAGATTGTAACTGCTCTGGGTGTGCCTGCTCACCCAGACACCCGATCTGGCAAGACTGTCATTAAAAGCCCCACTTTCTCTGTGCCTTTTATTGCTCAGTCCATTCTTTGGGTTTGGACAGGTGAGCTTGTTTCTCGCAAAGGAACCTCATGAAAATATAAAAGAGATCAGTGCAGTAGAGAAAGGATATCAGCGGGGGACAAAGGAAAGGGGAGGTATCGGGGAATGAAATAGACAAATTTATGCTATGTACATGTACAAATATGTCACGATGAATCCCACTGTTATGCATAATTATAGTTTGCAATACAAATTTTTAAAAATATATTTCATAAGCACCTAGGAAAGAAGAGCTCAAAGGGGCCAAACACAAGTAAATGAGAGAAGGAAGTGCCAATTGTTCTGATTTGACTACTATACATTGTGTACATGTATTGAGATATCACACTGTACCCTTTAAATATATACAATTATTATATGTTAATTAAAAAGAAAAAAATAAAAATAGAAAGGTACTGTTTTTGATTATGAAGTTATAAAGTTTTTGAATAGAGATGGTATGAAGGGAGTCATGAAAAATGTGTTTAAAAAATAGGCAGCAATGAGACAGTGCACTCCCAGAAGACTAAGGAGATAGGTTAGGTTGGAATGAATGAAAGGTCAGGCTTGCCCACAATGAGGGATAAGGAGTCCTGTAGCCTTTGCACAGTCATGTCAGTAAACATTTTCTGCAAAGAGCCAGACTGTACATATCTCAGGCTTTGTTGTTGATATGGTCCCTATTGCATCTATTCATATCTGCTGTTGGAGCAGGAAGGCAGCCACAGACAAATGACTGTCCATGGATGACTGGGGCCACGTTTCAGTAACACTATAGACACTATATTTGACTTTCATATTAGTTGCATATATCATAAAATGTTATCCTTCTTTTGAATTTTTTGAACTTTTTAAAAGTGGAAATATTTTACATTCATGAACCTTCTAAAACCAGGTTGTGGGACAATTTGGATATACAACCCTAGTTTGTTGATCCTCATGGGGGCTCCACTGCCATGTCTGACTTGACAAGTTTCACATGTCTCTGTAGCAAATGGAAACATCACAGAGTAGTCTCTGCTCCATAGCATTGTTCTCCAGACCATCTCTGGAGTGGAAACACACTTAAAAGTAGTACAACTTAAGCATTATCTGGGGGAGGCAGGCATGCCTTCTCACACTATGTGTTTTAGTCATCTCTTTTGCTCCAGTGACCCAAATATCTTGACAAAAAATTTTTGAGAGGAGGAAAAGTTTATTTGGGGGCTCATGGTTTCAGAGGGATCATCAGTTCATAGATGGCCGACTTCATTGCTCTGGGCCAAAGGTGAGGCAGAACATCATGCAGAAGAGTGTAGTAGAGAAAAGTGGCTCAGGACATGGCCACCAGGAGGCAGAGAGAGAGAGAGAGAGAGAGAGAGAGAGAGAGTAATCTTAGCTCACAGAATATACACCCTAAAGGCACAGCCCCAATTATCCCCTTCCCTACCTGCCTATAGTTACCACCCAATTAATCCCTACTAGGGGATTAATGCACTGATTAGATTCAAATTCTCATAACCCAATTATTTCACCTCTAAACTTTCTTGCATCGTCTCACACATGGGCTTTTGGGGGACACCTAACATAGAAACCATGACACCATCTTTCCCCAACAGGCTGCTGAGGGAGTTTGCAGACAGGTGAGGGCCTCTCTCAATTCCTGACTCAGACTCTGTTCTTGAGCTTCTGCACTGGCTGCCCAAGACAGGGCTTGTGACTACAGTCAGGACAGTGGCTGAAGTTACTTGGCTCAGAAGGAAGACAAACATGCCTGCTTGTAAAGTAGTAATAGAAAAGCCAAATCAAAGAAAAAAACATGGGAATCTGGCAAGGGGAATCAAGCAGTTTGAAATAATATCTTTTAAATTATGCTTCCAGGACTCTTGTTTATGCAGGTTAATGAGTCTTCACAGAAATGTACAGAGTATTTGCATTATCTTGTTGACTCATAACCTTATTGCATACATGAAAAACAGGATGCCAATTATCAAGAACACAAGCATAATAAGTGTTGGCGAGGATGTGGAGAAAAGGTACACTCATACATTGTTGTGGCATTGCAAATTGGTACAATCACTATAGAAAGCAGTATGGAAATTCCTTAGAAGACTTGGGAAATGGAACCACCATTTGACCCAGTTATCCCACTCCTTGGTCTATACCCAAAGGACTTAAAATCAGCATACTATAGTGATGCAGCCACATCAGTGTTTATAGCAGCTCAATTCACAATAGTTAAACTGTGAAATCAACCTGGATGCTCTTCTACAGATGAGTGAATAAAGAATCTGTGGTATATATACATAATGGATTACTCATCATTAAAAGAGACAAATTATGGCATTTTCAAATAAATGGATGGAGTTGGAGAATATCATGCTAAGCGAAGTAAGCCAGTCCTCAAAACCCAAAGGCTGAATGTTCTCTCTGATAAGTGAATGCTGATCCATAATGGGGTGGGGTAGGGCGAATGGAAGAACTTTGATTGGCCAAAGGGGAGGGAGGGATGGGGGGGGGCATGTGAGCAGGAACAATGGTGGAATGAGATGAGCATCATTACCCTAGGAAAACATATGACTGCACATCTGGTGCGACTCTATATCATGTACATTCAGAGAAATGAAAAGTTGTGCTCTATTTGTGTACAATGAATGGAAATGCATTCTGCTATCATGTATAACTAATTAGAACAAATGAAAAAATAAAAAAAAAAGAAGTAGGGATGCTAAAAGGGATAGGCTTCCATCTAGAATCGTACAACCAATGGCAAAATTTAGGGGATCACAATAGGTCTATTGATTTCAAATGCCTTTATCTCTCTCCCACTCACCTGGCCTGTTATTTGGTACATTTTGAATGAGAGTGTGGGAGACATAGGGAGGAACATAAGGGTGAATGAATCCTCTAGGAGACATCTCCATCAAAGGAGGCATGGCACAGACACATTTATTCAGTCTCCTAAGGAGAGAAATCAACATCCTTGATCTGTTTTCACTCCCCGTTCTCCTCTGCCTTCCTCTTGACCCTTGCTTCTCCCTTCCATCTCTCTCATACTAGCAGGTATAAGCAATTATTGCTATGTCCAGGCCAAGAGACATAAAAGCAAGTAATATCTTAGCAAATATGATCTTAAGACACAACAATTCAAGTATTTGAACTCTAGTAGACAGGTGTTAATACAGACTCAGTCTCTTAACTGTTATATTTTTGGCAAACAGAGAAGGACAGTTAAGGGAACTTCAAGATTTTTCAGTGTGCTCTAAGGAAACCCCTGGTTTCTCTGAAATTAGAATGGTAAAACCAACCCAAACATGAACAATAAGGAAAATTCTCCAGTTTACTTCTTGCCTCTTCCTTTCTCAGTTATCCATGTCCCTTCAAGGTTATCAGAGGCTGCATCTGTATGTGATCCTCTCCTAGGCTTTGTGATAGGATGCCTGGCTGGCTGGCTCTCTGAATGAAGGATGTGGGTCCCCACTATAAGTCAGACAAAGAATGGCATCTTGGAAGACAAAGCTGCTTGCTATGTTTTCTCAGAATGTGTAGAATTTTGTCTGAGCTGATTGTATCAGAACTGCTAAGTCACCTGTGCAGAGTTATTGAGCCAACAGGGGACAGAGTAAGGATCTGAATTTGAGAAGGGAATGTTCTATGCACAAAAGGACGCATTACAGGTGGTATCTGGCCCAGGCAAAAGCTCACACCTGTTGGCTCATGGATTCAGTGGCGCTAGATTAAATGCTTTCTTTTAGCCTAATGAGAGGTATTGTGTGAATTTCTCCAAAACCCAAGAGAACTAAAACACACTCGTTATTTTGGCCTTATTAGTATTTATGCTATGAATTAAATATATCCCATGGAATCATGAATGTCAGGGTAGTGACTTTGTAAAGAGGCCAGATTTAGGAGCCGGGCAAGCCACTTAAGCTTTGTCATCCTCCAATTTCCCACAGGCATTTTTGTAATTTGGATGTGTAAGAGAAACCTATTGTGGAAGCAGGGCTCCAAAGGGATGGCATATATAGAATATTTAACAGATGGCCTGGCATGTAGCAGTCACTCAACACATCTTTTCCATTAATGACAACCATGATAATAATGAAATAACAATGATTTGATAAAAACATAACTCTGAAAATCCAAGTAAGTTTTGATCCTGCCTCTCTCCACCATTTAGCGGCTGCCTGATTTTTATGGTCTCTATAGCTTGTGGTTTAGAGTTGGCAGGTAGGAGTTTTGATATACATGTTATAGAATGGGGAGACATGAGACTTGGATTTCGTCATGGTTGTGCAAAACTTCTTTTTTTTGTGAGCTTGTGCAATTTACTTTTTCTGTGTTAATATCATTTGTAAAAATAATAATGAAAATACCTGCCCTCCCTCCCACGCCCCGTAACAATAAGGTTCCATTGATTGTTATGGGGTTTTATAAACTCCAAAGTACTTCATGCATGTTGGTTTGGTCTCCTTTCCTTTGAGAGTGGTGTTTTTCAGCTCTCTTTCAATTGACCCAACGTGTACTTCTGGTTAATAAATACATATGTGCATGAATGTTTAGCTAATGATGGGAACTGTATTTACAATCGATGTTTTTCCCTTGACAGCAAAGTAAGCCACTGTGAGCTAAACTGTAGCAGTGACATTTACAATAAGTTTATAAGAGCAATTGCTACCTTGCCTACTCTGCTAGTATGGTGTAATAGAGACTATTTAGGGTGATTACATCAGTAAACTGGCAATTCAATAGAGCAGTTGGGGAAAAGAGCAAAAAGAAACAAAGGCCCGGGCTTCTGAATTTGCAGTTTGAGAGTACACCATACACCAGTCACTTGCTAGGAGCCTTTTCTAATGCTTTCAACAACATTGTGATATAGGTCTTTTTATCCCCCATTTTACAGATGAAGAAAATGAGTTTCAGAAGTTAGGGTCAGCAGACTTGAATTCTGTCTTTCAGAGGCTGGTACCAGCACCAATCCAATTATATAAGCCCAAATCCTACCAGTTAGCTTTGATATATCCCCCTTTCCCCCACTTCCCATGTCAATGTATCATTCAGGCTTGTTTATTTTAGCTGTCAAATATCCTCTAGATTCTGTTTATCCATTCCAGCTACATGAGCATTGTGGATTTTGTGTGGATCACCATTCTGGCCTTCTACCTGTAACCTGTGTCCACATGGCCTCCTAGTCTATTTTCCACATTCTGCTCTGCATGCCTTGTAGCTCACAACCCACCTTATTGTGGCCATGAGGCTTTCTCCATTTCTCTGACCTCACCATATGCTCCCTTTCTCAGCTCCACACTGCACTAACTCAGTTCCTTGAGTCCCTTGGATTGGACATGGTCCCACAGCACTGCATCTTTGCCCCGGGGTACTGACTTCTCCTCCTCATTTTACCTACTTATTGCACATCATTCTTTTGATCTCAAATCCAGTTATCCTTTTGGGGAAGCCATTCCTGACCTCTGTACCTCAGACAAACCCTCCTTCTGGATACACTCATAGTTCCAGGGACTTCCTCCACAGCACTCATTACAGTTATGACTTGGGTAATAGATGTGTTAGAGTCTGGTGCTTCCTCTGAGGAGTGAAATGAGGACAAACAGAGCCTTGGGCCCAGAATACTAAGTAAGATAGCCCTTAATGCATGAATGAATTGGGCAAGGCATCATGGCTAGAAAGATGGATTTGGGATTTAAATTAATTTCTTTCTGGTTCTAAAAGCTTTGCTCTTAACACCATTCACTTTTGGACAGTACCATTTTAGCAGTAGGACTTATAAGTCTACTTTTTGCTAAGATCAAACATATTTTGGTTTCATCAGATGAAGCTGAATAAAAATGGGTTATTATGAACAGATCTGATAAGCAGAGCTGCCTGAACAAGGTTTCTGGATTATGCATCAAAGAGAGATGTATGAACATGGATTTACCTGGGCTAATGGGGGAGACCAGGGGCTGGAGAGTGGGAGAGGGGCTCCTTCTATAGGGATCTGGACCTAGCCTCTGTTTATCACTCTGGCTGCCAGGTGTGAGATCTCTGTTGGACTCGTGTGAGTGTCTCTATGTGCATGTTGGGCTATGTATGAGTGGGACAACTTCTGTGAATGAATGAAGCTGTGTGGTTAATGAATTTGCAGGGAATTACAAGTGTGCTTGGGGGGCTTGGTACTTCTCTCCAAAGCCACATTTTCCTGAAGTTACTGGCAGCAGGATGGAGGGGAGAAAGACTTAGATTTAGCCTCTGCTCCAAAACACTAAACTCACTTTGGTCAAACTTCTTAACTTCTCTGAAAAAAAAAAATCAGTTTTCTTCTCTGACACAATCAGGGTGATGCCCCGAATTCCTTTTACATCTTCACATTCCATTCTCTCTCTCCTTCCACTGATGAAGCACTGGAAGCCATTGTTCTCTCTTTCCTGGGCTTTATGGCTTCTGAATTACAAAGGTGCCATCTCCAACCTAAATAACCCTTGGAGGAAATTAAGTCTTTAATCATTTCCACCTGGTAAGTGAAAAAGCAAGCGGAAGAAGCTAGTTGTCAATAGCTATGTGGATGGCGTATTAATTCAGCGGAATGGGATTCATGCAAACACGTGCTTACCCAGCCATCATTGCCTTTCATTTTCTTTTGCAACTCAGAAGAAAGTGAGTAATTTCCGATGAACCTCTCATTTGAACATATTGAAAAAACATGTCATTATCAAAAGGGGCATTCATTTGCTTGATTACCGTATATCACTGTGTATACGGAGACATCATTTTTTTTCAGTTGCGTTTAATTTGCTGAGTAGAAAGCCGCGCATCTTAGGGGCAGAAGAATTCATTAAGCCTTCTGTGGTTATTGAGAAAGAGAAGTGAAAGGGAGCATCTAAGATCATTAAATTACTAAAGGGTCAGCTGTATTTCCACTTGTTTGTTACCCAGATGTGAATTCTTAAAACTGTGGAGGAAAAATTATGGTGAGAATGTGTTTGTTGGGTCTAATTATTCTACCCAAGAAAAGTGCAAAAGAGAAAGGGCTCAACAAAGTGTTAAGTAAGATTCATTATTTTATGTGCTTTTCTGCCCTTGAATTCTTCTTGCCACCACTTTGATATTTTCTCACCCTGCCTAAGGCCAACCTGGCTTACCACCTACAATCATGACCTTGGTAACTTGTTTAAACTCTTCTCCTCATTTTCTGCTTTTGTGGAAATAATCCCTGATTTTTCTGCCTTGTGCCATTGCTGTTCATATCTCATGAGATAATTGGTTGCATATATGCTTTATAAAGTGTTATTCAACATACATCAGAGACAACCTCAGCTGTGGGAGTTACAGCATCTGTTTCTTTGAATTTGTCTGTTACTAACAGGGGTAAAGAAAAGACAAGTGTAAAATTTCTTTAGATCTTTTTTTTCCCCCCTCTCAAGGAAATGACATTGCTTTTATAATTAAGGACACCTATTGGCCTAGGATAGTGGAAATGGTAAGGTCATCCGGGCTTTGCAGAGCTTCAAGATTGCTAGTACAGAGCCATCATTTTATGTCATAGATTTAAGCAAGGGGGCTGGCCATGCCTCCCTGATGTGTACGGATCTTGCAGAGGGTGGGCATCAGCAGCCTGGAGTCGCATCTTCCATCTTTTAGACTGGACAGTCTCATGAGAGCAATGTTGAAGATTTAATTGGAACGTATATCAGAAGTAATAAGGAATTCATCTCCTTAAAGGCTTTCTAGGAGATTTCCTGAAGATTTATAAAAGATGCTTCATTGATTAACTGACTCTGATGGTTCCCACTCCACTCTGTGGCAACAATTCAGATCCCTGGGCCACTCCCAACCATTGTTTCCCCATTTCTCAATAACCTCCACTCATAGAATTTATTTATGGAACTGCTTATGCTATTGAACTTCATATTTTTATTAGCAGAGACAGAATGCACAAAATATCAATAAAATTGCAATATCATGAGATTTCATTTAAAAATGACTAAACTTTGTTTAAAAATACAGATATTGTTGGTAGCAGTTTATTATTAAGAAAATAAACATTTTATAATGCTGCAAAATTATTTGAATTTCTTTTCATTTAAAAAACTCAACTTTCACAAATACTTTATTTTCCCACTATAGAAGGATTGGTGTTTAGATTTATAAACATCATATATAAAGACAAATCACCCATAAGCTCAACTGCAAAAGTCAACAACTATCAATATCCTGGTCTATTTTTTCTTGCTTTTTCTATATTTTATGTAGTTTCATCTTATATGATGATGAAGTATACATATATATATATTGACTTTTACATAACACATTTTATTGCTGTAAATGAAATATATTCAATATAGAACAATTAGAACATACAAAAGTGTGAAAAGGAAGATTAAAGTCCCTTAGAATCTTAACAGTTAGAGACATTAAATATTAAAATTTGGTGTTTTTCAGAGTACTCTTTCCTATGACTTTTCTTATAATTAACTACATATAGAAAAGACAGAGAATACTATAACAAACATATATGTACCTACTACAGAAAAATTTAAAAATGTTGATTTTTTTTCTACATATTCTTCAGAGTCTTTAATTTTTCTTTCTCTTTTTAAACATTTTTATTGTTGGTTGTTCAAAACATTACATAGTTCTTGACATCATATTTCACACTTTGATTCAAGTGGGTTATAAACTCCCATTTTTACCCCATATACAGATTGCAGAATCACATCGGTTACACATCCACTGATTTACATATTGCCATACTAGTGTCTGTTGTATTCTGCTGCCTTTCCTATCCTCTACTATCCCCCCTCCCCTCCCCTCCCCTCCCCTCTTCTCTCTCTACCCCATCTACTGTAATTCATTTCTCCCACTTGTTTTTTTTTCCCTTTCCCCTCACTTCTTCTTGTATGTAATTTTGTATAACCCTGAGGGTCTCCTTCCATTTCCATGCAATTTCCCTTCTCTCTCCCTTTCCCTCCCACCTCTCATCCCTGTTTAATGTTAATCTTCTTCTCATGCTCTTCGTCCCTATTCTGTTCTTAGTTACTCTCCTTATATCAAAGATGACATTTGGCATTTGTTTTTTAGGGATTGGCTAGCTTCACTTAGCATAATCTGCTCTAATGCCATCCATTTCCCTGCAAATTCTATGATTTTGTCATTTTTTAATGCAGAGTAATATTCCATTGTGTATAAATGCCACTTTTTTTATCCATTCATCTATTGAAGGGCATCTAGGTTGGTTCCACAGTCTGCTGTTGTGAATTGTGCTGCTATGAACATCGATGTAGCAGTGTCCCTGTAGTATGCTCTTTTTATTTTTATTTTATTTTTTTATGCTACCCAAATGTTTTATTTTTTCTTTTAATTTTTATTGTTGGTTGTTCAAAACATTACATAGTTCTTGACATATCATATTTCACACTTTGATTCAAGTGGGTTATGAACTCCCATTTTTATCCCGTATACTGATTGCAGCATCACATCAGTTACACATCCACTGTTTTACATATTGCTATACTAGTGTCTGTTGTATTCTGCTGCCTTTCCTATCCTCTACTATCCCCCATCTCCTCCCCTCCCATCTTCTCTCTCTACCCCATCTACTGTAATTCATTTCTCCCACTTGTTTTTTTTCCCTTTCCCCTCACTTCCTCTTGTATGTAATTTTGTATAACCATGAGGGACTCCTTTCATTTCCATGCAATTTCCCTTCTCTTTCCTTTTCCCTCCCACCTCTCACCCCTGTTTAATATTCTTCTTCTTCTCATGCTCTTCCTCCCAACTCTGTTCTTAGTTACTCTCCTTATATCAAAGGAAACATTTGGCATTTGTTTTTTAGG
Organism: Urocitellus parryii; assembly: GCF_045843805.1. Taxonomy (NCBI): domain Eukaryota; kingdom Metazoa; phylum Chordata; class Mammalia; order Rodentia; family Sciuridae; genus Urocitellus; species Urocitellus parryii. Next base: position 25,013 of record NW_027552352.1, read on the forward strand.
GATTGGCTAGCTTCACTTAGCATAATCTGTTCTAATGCCATCCATTCCCCTGCAAATTCTATGATTTTCTCATTTTTTAATGCAGAGTAGTACTCCATTGTGTATAAATGCCACATTTTTTTTATCCATTCGTCTATTGAAGGGCATCTAGGTTTGTTCCACAGTCTTGCTATTGTGAATTGTGCTGCTATGAACATTGATGTAGCAGTGTCCCTGTAGCATGCTCTTTTTAGGTCTTTAGGGAATAGACTGAGAAGGGGAATAGCTGGGTCAAATGGTGGTTCCATTCCCAGCTTTCCAAGAAATCTCCATACTGCTTTCCAAATTGGCCGCACCAATTTGAAGTCCCACCAGCAATGTACAAGTGTACCCTTTTCCCCACATCCTTGCCAGCTCTTGTTGTTGTTTGACTTCATAATGGCTGCCAATCTTACTGGAGTGAGATGGTATCTTAGGGTGGTTTTAATTTGCATTTCTCTGACTGCTAGAGATGGTGAGCATTTTTTCCATGTACTTGTTGATTGATTGTATGTCCTCCTCTGAGAAGTGTCTGTTCAGGTCCTTGGCCCATTTGTTGATTGGGTTATTCGTTTTCTTATTGTCTAATTTTTTGAGTTCTTTGTATACTCTGGATATTAGGGCTCTATCTGAAGTGTGAGGAGTAAAGATTTGTTCCCAGGATGTAGGCTCCCTATTTACCTCTCTTATTGTTTCTTTTGCTGAGAAAAAACTTTTTAGTTTGAGTAAGTCCCATTTGTTGATTCTAGTTGTTAACTCTTGCGCTATGGGTGTCCTATTGAGGAATTTGGAGCCCGATCCCACAGCGTGTAGATCATAACCAACTTTTTCTTCTATCAGATGCCGTGTCTCTGATTTAATATCAAGCTCCTTGATCCATTTTGAGTTAACTTTTGTGCATGGCGAGAGATAGGGATTCAGATTCATTTTGATGCAAATGGATTTCCAGTTTTCCCAGCACCATTTGTTGAAGATGCTATCCTTCCTCCATTGCATGCTTTTAGCCCCTTTATCAAATATAAGATAGTTGTAGTTTTGTGGATTGGTTACTGTGTCCTCTATTCTGTACCATTGGTCCACCCGCCTGTTTTGGTACCAGTACCATGCTGTTTTTGTTACTATTGCTCTGTAGTACAGTTTATTCTTTGTCGTCTCCTCCTCCTCCTCTTCTTCCTCCTCCTCCTCCTTTTTCTTCTCTTCTTCCTTCTTGTCCTCCTCCTTCTCTTCCTTCTTTCCTTCTCCTTGTTTTTCCTTCTCTTTGTTTTGTATTGGGAATTGAACCCATCGACACTTAACCACCCACATCTCCAGCCCTTTTTTTTTTATATATTGTTGAGTGACAGGGTCTTGTTGAGTTGCTTAGGGCCTCACTAGGTTGCTGGGGCTGAACTTGTACTTTAAATTCTCCTGCCTCTTCCTTCTGAGCTGCTGGGATTGCAGGTGTATATCACCACACCTGACTCTCCTTCTTCTTAATAAAAACAAAACACTACAGATATGGTTGAAATTCCCTAAGCTCAATTTCATTTTTTCAAGATTCATCCATATTGAGTCATGCATCTCTGGTCTACTTAATTTGCCTGCTGAATAAGTTTAATATTGCCCTATACCTTCCTGTATGCTATCCCCATCCCCCTTTTATCTTCAGGGGATACTTTCCAACACCCTGTGTTGAGAAACCCTGGGTAGTCACTGTGTATGCTATGCTTTTTCCAGTGCATACAAATCTATAGTGAATCTTTTTTTTAAAAAAAATTTTAATTGATTTTTTAAAAATAAATGACAGTGGAATGCATTACACTTCTTATTACACATATACAGCACAATTTTTCATATCTCTGGTTGTATATAATCTTAATTATAAATTAGGCACAGTAAGAGATAAACAATAATAAGACAAAACAATTGTAACATCTACTACAATAAAAGTTACTTAAAAGTTATAAATTGTTTATAACTTTTAATCTTCCATTTCAATTTTTGGACTGCAGTGAACTAAAACATGGAAGGTGATCATGAATAAGCAAGGACTGGTGCACAGGTGAAGAACCTCTCTTACTATGGCCCTCGAAGCAGGATTCCTAAATTGTTGGAAGGCTTGTCTTCAATTTTCCTAGGATATGATAGTTTGCTTAAAGTAATAAAAATGTGTATTCCCACAAGCAATACTGAAAAGCTTGTTTTTAAAAATATGTATATTGAAAATTAGCAAAAATAAAATACACACACACACAAACACATACATACGTCTATGTATATAAATATATATATATATATATATATATATATATATATATATATAATTTTTTGGTAACCTTATTTTGCAAAGCTAGTTTTTATTTTTGCTAGTTTTATGAATATAAAACAGCATCTTTTATATTTTGCATTTACTTATTAGCAATAAATGCATATTTTATTTCTAATTCACAATTGTCATGGATTTGCTTTCAGCTCCACTTAAAAATGCAAGGTTTCCTGAGGTTGCCTCCAATTCTAGTGTTTTCCTTTGTCAGCATCTGGACAGTTCATAGTTGTAGAAGTCATTTGCTGTAATGGGAAGGATTTTATCAAGGAAACCTTATCATCTTCTTACCTTCCTTCCATGTGTGAATAACACAAAGCATAATTATGAGCAATATTGACATACCCCCCCTTATTTTTGGGGGTTACTTTCCAAGACCCCCATGGAAGGAAATCTTGGGCAGTAACACACTCTATGCATATGATGCTTTTTCCAATGCATACAAGTATATAGTCAATCTTAATTTGTAAATTAAGCACAATAAGAGCAGTATTTAAAATGTATTTGTGAAAATTATCAAGTTATACATACAATACCAAAGTGTATAAGAAGTTCAAGTCCCCCTTTATTTTTTTCCTCCTCTCCTAATATATAACCATTTGTACAGAATCTCTACATTTTACTTAATATTTGTGTTTATGCAAAAATGCACTGAACATTCTTGAACATGTCTCCTTGGGCTGTGAGCAGAAGTTGCATGTTATTTTTTTTTAACTCTGTTATTTGTCAACATTAGCACAGTTTTCTATATGATGAAAGTATCATAACTAATCTAACTTGTATAATTACGGACACTTAGGTTGCTTCTAATTTTCTATTATGCCCAACAACATTGTGAAAAACATTCTTGTAAATCTCTTTGGACATCAGGGTGAGAATGGCCTTAGGACTGATTACTAAAAGTGTTATTTACTTGCTAATTTTTATATTCCTCAGGGAGTAGTAAATTCTATGGGGGTGTAAGATACAGTACCTCGATTCTCTAAGCTTTAAGTCTGTATAAAATGGGGGAATTCATAACTACCTGAAAAAGTGGTTTTGAGAAATAATTGAGGTAATGTGTATAAAGTCTATAGCATGGAGTTTGGATCACAGCAGAGATTAGAAAGTTCAATTGTGTTCCTTTCCAGTCAATCTTTGCTCTTATACCCTAGGATATTTTTCCAGCATAGATTTTAGATACTGCATAAATAGGACCATACTGTGATCACTCTTTGTTATAGGGCTCCTTTCAGTCAGCACAACGTTTTCAGTGTTCAACATGTTGTTGCACATATCAGTAGTTCTTCAGCTTTTTTCTTCCTATCTCACCTCCTAGAAAAGGAAGCTAGGAAAAAAGGGAAATGGAACAACACTTCTTCTCATATCAGGCTTCTGTATAGAGCTGCACTTGTTATCAAATAGCTCTAATATATTCCCATGGTGAGAAAAATCTAATTCTCTATAGAATTCTCTATAGAACATAACAGGAAACAACAGAGGCAAGAAAAAACCTCCCAATTATCTTTGTAAAAAGCTGTCATGTTGACTACATTTCTCAAATGGTAAACTGAGGCATAGAAACAGCTTTCCATCTTTATTTTTTCTCTTTACTTTTTCACCTGGGAATAAAACAATGGTTGCAGTAATACTGAGAACAGTCAACAAGAACAGAATAAAAATTTTATTGCATGTGCTGAATGTGGTAGGCAGGGGCAATCAAAAATGGATTGTTTTTTCTCAAGTTTCTGTGGACTCATTCTTACCCATACACTGGATGAAGTCTTTCTCATTCCATATTTCTCAGAGCCACTGGAATTGTTATGAAATCTTGTCCAGTTTAATTTCAAAATCCAAAAATATCATCCAATTTAAAACTTCATCCTTATTTGTATACTTTCATACATAATAGAGGTATCTCTAAAACGTTAATGGATTAATCAGTGGAGAGAGGAATAGATATATGAATAATATGTGATAAAGCAAACATCTATTTGGTGGGTGGTACACAGATGTTCATTGTAAGAATTTTCAATTTTGCTGTATGTTTGAAAAATTTCATAATAAAATACAGACAAGTCCCTGAACTTAAAAAATTTTTTTTTAGCTTTACCATGGTATTTTTTATGCATCCCACAGAAACCCTATTTGGCATTTTGAACTTTGATCTCTTCCTAGGCTGTCAGGCTAAGGTGTGGTCCTTTCTCAGGATGCTGGGCAGTGACAGAGAGCACAGCTCCTAGTCACGATTGGCAACACATACTCTTCTGTGTGGCTAAGCTGTGACGTTTGGTAGGTGTGTGTTGTAAATGCATTTTTGATTTATGGTGTTTTCCACTTACAATGAATTTATCAGGACCTGACCCCTGGTAGTCAAGGAACATCTGTGTCAGCAAAATAGTCTCTGCATCTCCCTGACAGCCTCAGCCTGGAAGCCTGCGGTGGGAAAGGGAGAGGTGGGAAGTGGGTTTGGCATTTTTCTCGACTCTTTCTTCTTAGTAGTCATTTCTAGTCTCTCTAGTGCTGGTAGGAGGAGGGAAGAGAGAGAAGGGGATAGCCATGGTCTTCTTGAATGGATCAACCAGATTTTGGCCTCGTGTTCTGGGTGCAGGGTGCTTGGCTGGCCCTTTCTTATGGGGACATTTTGTGGGATCCTCAGAGATTTCCCTGACAGGGGTTTGTAACTGCAGTCCACTAGCTCAGGCAATACATTTTCTAGATGTCCATTCACCACTGCCTCTGAGGGCCCAGGGTAGCCTCTCCCTGTTGAAGTTGGGCTGCCTGAGGCAGGAAACTTACTAGGGCAGAATCTTCTTCAAGATCCATAGCTGGTTCCCTGTTGTGGAGTCCACGTTTGGTCCATAGAAAACACACAATACTTTGCCCAGCTTAACTTGAAATACGGGTCATTCTCAACTTAAATATTTCTATTTTCTCTCTGCCCTCTTATTGCAGTTCAGCCACAGACTGTTGTCTTTGGGCTTTATTCAGGTGTGAAGAGTGAATGGCATTTCCAGAGCTCCTCAGACTTCTGAAGCACCTGCTAATTTGTCTGGCGATGTTTGAAGTTCCTCTTCATGCAGTTCATTTGCCTTAAGAGAAAGCATGGGTTGGGAATATGGATCAGTGGGAGAGTGTTTGCCCAGCATGGGTGAGACCCTGGGTTCGACCCCCAGCATTACAAAGCCAACAAACAAAAATCCATGAGGGGGCTGAGAGGTAGCTCTGTGGTAAAATGCTTGCCTCAAATGTGCCAAGCCCTGGCTTGTTCATCAGTTAATAAAAAATAAACACACACAAAAACTATGAGGGTGAAGACTTTTCCCACCCATGAGAAGGAGGTAAGGAGAGGATACGTAATAGCACGTAGACCTTTCAAAGAAGTCCTTAGTGGAAGCCTCCAGTGAAACTTTGTTTTGTTCTCTCAAGTTTGGAGGTAGATAACAGTCTGTCCTGGCAAAATTTATTTTTGACTGTACCTTTTACACGTCTTGCATAGCAGCTCTAGAATCTGACTTTGCACGACAGGATTGTTGATAACTGTTGTTTGGCATTTAATGTCTGGCTCCAAAGACAATCTTGGACAAGATAGCATTTCCATTATCCTGAAACAACAGCTAATCTGTGTTTCCTTTTGCTGTTTCTCCTAGTGTGGCATATTTATGAGATACAGATGTTTGCAGAGAAGCGGTTTTGCAAGTAGCAGTTAGAACCCTACCATAGAAAGGGGCCTTGGAGACCCACTAATCCTACTTTTTCTCTTCACAGAGGAGACTTAGATATGCGAGGTGTTTTCTCTGGGGGAACATGAGTAAGTATCAGAAGAGATTAACTAATTTTTGGTTCACTGCTCAGAAATCAGCTTTTTATAACCTCCCCTCTGCCAGAAAGATAAGAATTAAAGCAGCAATTTTCCTCCCACTTCTCTGCTGTGACGGGGACGATACTTCACTGTTCCACATGTTGAGTCTGTGAGCTGTGAATGACTGAGGGCAGAGGGCTTTCTCTGAGTAGCCTCATAGGACCCCTGGGCCACCTGAAATGGATTGTGCTGCCTTTTCTTTGAGCAACAACCTCAGTAAAAGAGGATGTGGTCTGGAGGGCTTTATTGAGCTTTGTGAGTTAGCTAGAAGGATATGAGGCCAACTCTGAATCAGGGTTGTAGCGCACAGGGGCCATTTGTCTGATGGCCTGGAGAAGCAGAGCCATGGAGTTTCAGTTACCAGTTGAGTAACTGCTTATGTCTGATCACAAAGTCTGCCTCCATTAAATGTGGGAATGCTTTTATTTTCTATATTTCAGGGAGAGTATCTTTGCCACTTGCTCTTCTGAAGGGGAGGATGGACATTGCATGTAGACTCTTTGCTGTTCAGGGGTAGGTATTATTGGTAGAGTCAGGTGGCAGTGAGTGACCCAAAGACAGAGCCGCCATTGGCAAAGACTCCATTTGTGTGAAATGCACCTTGTGTTTGTCCTGCTGACCAGGGCTGTGGTGGTCTTTGGGTCTGTCATGTGTTATTTATGACAGAGAAATAATTAGGTTATTTATTCAATGCCTCTGTGAGTATAGTGCTCACGTTAGGATCCTTATGTTTATTAATTCATTCAGTTTCATGGTAGCCTTCCCATACTGTAGTTCTGTTCACAGATGAGAGTGGTGAGTAACTTGCCCATCATCATGCATCCTACATAGACGGGCCCAGTTCTTGAAGCAATCTATGAGAGGATCTCCTCCCACAAACCTACTGGTAAAGGAAATAATGTTGTCTTCATGGAGAAACTTATCAAATTGATGTTAATGAAAAGCCGTAGTTACCTCCTGTAGCTCCAGGAAGAGCCACTTGACTGTAGCTAATCAGTGACACAAATGCTTCTATCAAAGGAATATGTGACTAGTTTCACATGCAGCAATGGAACACAGGGATGTGGAAAAGAGGAGAGAGCTCCTGGGATATTGGAGGGGCCTTGTCCTCCCAGGGCACCCATCCTTGTTCAATAGAGATGCAAGCCCACTCTGTCGGGTTTTGCTGCTCTGCCCTAGGAAGGTCATCACATCACATCTTTCTGGTTTTTGTATACTCATCAGTGTCCAGACCTTTAATGAAGGACAGAACAGAAGTCAGATTGTCTTCTCAGATTTGTTGGAATGTGGGAGAGAGAAATCCAGTTTATGGTGTTTTGGAGTGAAAAGGCTTTGGCTGTGAAGGAGTGCTGGGGTGGAGTTGGGATGGTCCCAAATACACTTTCCTGTGGCTACACCCTCCTGCCAGACAAGGGTGTTGGGTGAGAAGGGCAGAGCGGTGTGGTGACAAGTGCCTCATCAATGGCAGTCAGTCATTTCCAGTTTCTAGGGTTAGTAGCCCTGTACCTGTCAATCATGTAGTCTACTAGTCGGCCATGTGGCCTTTGTGGTATGAATTGCACAAGAGATGAACATCCTCTCTTCCTTTACGGTGACCTTCAGTGTCAGGCCTGCTCCTCCTACAGAGCATTAATCAAGTAAGCAGGTGAACCCTGACTGAAATGAGACTCACAATAGAAATGGTTGGGAAACACTATTCTGATGAGAGGATTGGGGAGGGACAGTTCACACAAAAAACAATAATTGTTGTAGGCAATGTTAGAAGCATAAGAGTTATTCTTTGCAATCTAACAAAAGAAGTGAAAGACCTCTACAATGAAAACTACAGAACACTAAAGAAAGAAATTGAAGAAGACCTTAGAAGACAGAAAGATCACCCATGTTCTTGGATAGGAATAATTAATATTTTCAAAATGGCCATACTACCAAAAGCATTATAGAGATTTAATGCAATTCTAATTAAAATCACAACATTCTGCATAGAAATAGAAAAAGAAATCATGAAATTCATTTGGAAAAATAGGAGACCCAGAATAGACAAAGCAATCCTTAGCAAGAAGCATGAAGCAGGAGGCATCACAATACCAGACCTTAAACTATACTACAGAGCTATGGTAACAAAAACAACATGGTATTAACACCAAAATAAACATGTAGACCAATGGTACAGAATAGAAGACACAGAGACAAACACACATAAATAAAGTTATCTCATATTAGACAAAGGAGCCAAAAACATACATTGGAGAAAAGATAGTCTCTTCAACAAATGGTGCCGGGAAAACTAGAAGTCCATATGCAGTAAAATGAAATCAAATCACTATCTCTCACCATTCACAAAGCTCAAAGTAGATCAAGGATCTATGAATTAGACCAGAGACCCTGCACCTAAGAGAAGAAAAAGAAAAAAATTTTCATCATGTTGGATTAGATCCTATCTTCCTTAACCAGACTCCTAAAGAATAAGAAATAAAATTAAGAATCAATCATTTGGATGGATTCAAACTAAAATGCTTCTTCTCAACAAAGTAATGATCAATAACATGAAGAGAGAGCCCACAGAGTGGGAGAACATCTTTGCTACACAAACATCAGATAGAGCACTAATTTCCAGGATATATAAAAAACTCAAAAAACTTAACATCAAAAACCCAAATAACCCAATTAATAAATGGGCTAAGGAACTGAACAGATACTTCTTAGAAGAAGAAATATAATTGATCAAGAAATATATGAAAAGTATTCAACATCTCTAGCAATTAGAGAGGTGCAAATCAAAACTACTCTAACATTTCATCTCACTCTAGTCAGAATGGCAGCTATCAAGAATACAAGCAACAATAAGTGTTGGTGAGGGAGTGAGGCGAAAAGATACACTCAAACATTACTGGTGGCACTACAAATTGGTGCAACCATTCTGGAAAGCAGTATGGAGATCCCTTAGAAAACTTGGAATGGAACTACCATTCAACCTAGCTATCTCACTCCTCGGTCTATATCCAAAGGACTTAAAATCAACATATTATAGTGATGCAGCCACATCAATGTTTATAGCAGCTCAATTCATAGTAGCTAAACTGTGTAAGCAACATAGATGCCATTCAATAGATGAATGAATAAAGAAACTGTAGTACATATACACAATGGAATATTACTCAGCATTAAAAGAAAATAAAATTACAGCATTTGCCAGTAAATGGATGGAGTTGGAGAATATTATGCTAAGCAAAGTAAGCCAATCCCCAAAAAACAAAGGTCCAGTGTTCTCTTGGATAAGTGGATGCTGGTCCATAATGGGGGGAGGGAGCATGGGAAGAATGGAGGAACTTTGATTGGGCAAAGGGAAGGGAGGGGGCATAAGGGGTAGGTTAGATGGTGGAATGAGATGGACATCATTACCCTAGGTAAATGTACGATTGCACAAATGATGTGACTACATTGTGTACAACCAGAGAAATGAAAAATTTTGCTCTATTTGTGTACAATGAAATGAAATTCATTCTGCTATCATGTATAACTAATTACAAAATATAAAAAGTTAATATAAAAAACATTGATTCTTTGACATTTCCTTCTCATTTGTGAGTTCAATCACTCATCTTTCCCTAAAACTTTCTTATTTTTAGCTAATTCTTTCAATTTCCTCATCTCTGTCTGTCTTTGCTTTGTCTTATGTCATGTATGTATGTGATGTGGTGATTTTGAAACATTGACTTTTAAGTCCAGAAATTCCACATATGCTTATTTTGAAGCCTAGCATTTTCTAGTTCTCCTATTTTTTTTTTTTTTGCCCTTTAGAGGCAATTACTTTCAGTGCTTACAGTTGCTTTTTTGAGCAGTTCCCTTCATACCTCTGGATAATGTGCTTATCCAGTAGCTTCTCCATTTGGAGGGATGTGAGTGTTCTCTGATTTCTCCTTTCACCACTTTTCTGTGCAGAGGCATGCTTCTCACCCTCCTCTCCACCTTCAGCTTCCCCCAGAGCTGGATCATTTTGATCAGTCAATATTCAGTATTTGCATTTTTATGACTATATAAAATGCTATTTATAGCAGAGCCATATATGTATATGATGATACATTTTTCCTTTGGCACAATATTTGCTTTCTCTGGAATTAGTAATTTTTTTCTAAGTTGTTTTCATTTTCTATATAGCTATTATTTTGGTAGATCCTGGGGATTAAATCCACAGGTGCTCTAGTATGGAGTTATATCCAAAGTCCTTTAAATTTTTTATTTCCAGACAGGGCTTTTCTAAGTTGCCTAGTCGGGCCTCAAACTTGTGATCCTCCTCCCTCAGACTCCCAAGTCATTGGGATTACAGGCATGCACCATGGTGTTCAGTCTCTATATAGTTTTTACTACTCTATTCTCAACCTCTCCCTGTTGTGGTTCCTCTAATATTAAGGCATGACAAATATTCTATGAATTCCATCTGTGTGGAGAGCTCTCTTCTAGAATTTTTTTCCTTGCCCCAATATGAAGGATGTTCCCTAGATACCTGCCCTCCTGTCATACTGTGGTCCCCTTTGACTGTCAGCTTGGGGTTTACTTTGCCTCTTTCTATTTCTTAGATCTTCTGGTTTTTAGATTCTTCTTTTATTCTCATTTTGCTGGAGTATATCCTCTAGTAACTTCCTAAAGAAAGGGTATATTGAAACAAAATTTTCTAAAAAGGGACTTTATTCATCATTACTCAAAGAACTGGTTGGTTATGAATTTCTTGGTGGGAAATAATTTCCCTTTCAAATTTTGAAACTATTACTTCATTATTATTTCACTTCTGGTGCTGCTGATGTGAACCCTGAAAACATTCCAGTTCTTGATTCTTTGTTAAGAATATTTTATTTTTAGTTTCTGGAAACTTTGTGAACTTTTCTTCATCCAGTCTTCCAAATTCTTTAAAAGACAGTGTACTAATATGTAACAAAAAATTCTACCATTATGTACAACTATTATGTACCAATAATTTTTTTTTCAAAAAAATACAAATTGTGCCTTTCAACTTTAGGAAACTATTTTCTTTCTCTTTGTTTGTTCTTCTCTCTCTCTCTCTCTCTCTCTCTCTCTCAATTCTGATCATTTAGATATTGAATTTCTTTTAGTTTTCTTATCTATTTTCTTTTGTGTTAGAACCCTTTAGTTTCGGCTTTATTTCTAGGGAAAATAAGGGGCATGCACAATGGTGCATGGTGCAAAGTTGAGTAGAAACGTAACTTTGTCTCCCTACCCTCCTAATAAGAGTATTCTTAGAAAATCTGGGGTTATATTTTCAATTTTTAAGAGCTTTCTTATTTTTAGAGTTGGGTTCTTGTTTCATGGAATGGATATCTACCTTTGTTTCTTTGAGGACACACAGGATATGGTTTTGAAGGCTTTATCTCCTAGCAAGTTCTTTTCCATACAGGTTGTTTTTGTCTATTTGCTCAGGCCTGAGCCATTCATGTTAGAAGATTTGCTCAGCAGTCTGATGACCTTTAGCTGCAAGTTCCTGTTGAAAAGATGGAGCACTGAAAAGCTAAAATGGATAAAAGCTCTGCTTGTTGTCTTCCTTGAAAGGTGATCTGGCTGGGCCAGTTTTTGGAAACTGTCCTCCTTCCTTCCTACCATGTCTTCCGACCTTTTCACTTGACCTGGTGGGATTCTCTCTAGAAGAATGTTAGTCAATTTTCTGTCATGGTGACCAAAATACCTGACAAGAACAACTTAGAGGAGAAAAGGTTTTATTTTGGCTCATGGTTTCAGAGACTCATCCCATGATCAACCAGCTCTGAGGAGAAATATGGTGGAAAGTTTGATTGAAGAAAAGCTGCTCAGCTCATGGCATTCAGAAAACGAGAGAAAGAGAAAGGAGAGGGAGGATGAGAGAGAGAAAGCAGCAGGGACAGATATAGTCCAGGCCAGGCCCCTGATGACTGACCTTCTAGCCTACAGTTGCCACCCAGTGGTCCATTCAGATTATTAGTCCGTCAAATGGATTAATCCACTGATGAAGTTATAACCCTAATCACTGGCTAAAAGGCCTGCCTCTTAACCTTGCTATATTGGGGATAATCAGCTTTTGGAAGGACATTTCTACATCTAAACCACACAGCAGAGTTCTTTCTTCCTGCCTGTGTGCTTATTGCCCTCCTTGGAACCAAGTGGAAAGAATCCCGGAGGCCCTCATTATTCAATACATACATATTTACATGTGCTTCCTGCTTTCAGTACCCTGTGTATGGAGAGGTCCAGCCCAGAGATGCCACATTTTACTCTGCAAGGAGGAAGCCTCTAGGCTGTCACCATTTGGGTGGTACAGTCACCTGGCTCAGAGAAAGGATCTGGGATCCAGCTGTTATTTAGAATATAACCCCATTTTCATTCTTACTTTTGCCTCTGCCTCCAGAGGTCAATCATGCTGCCCACTCTTGAATTCTTAGGAATCCTTATTGCTTTTCCATTGATGACTTAGGATTCAGCATTCCTGGGTCCCTTATTCCATGTACCACTCTAATCTTCTACTTTCCCACCCTCTTAATTGCTACAGGTATTGTCTTTTATCTCTTCTTACTCTTGTGAGTTTATTTATTTTTAAAAAAGTATTCTCATGTTACTTTAATGTAGTTAAATGAAGGAATGGCATGTTTGTATTTATTCGATCCCTCTTCTAAACTGAAGTCTATATATTTCTCCTTGAGGAAAATCTTAATCATTCAATGCTTTAGTTAATCAGAAATTTACATATTTTTTTTTTTTGCTTTGGAGAGGGGGGAAAAGGGGGAAGCATGTTGTTGTGACAAATTAATCCTCTAGTCTATGTGTTTGGAAGTCAGTAGCAATTCAACCCCATTTTCCGTTTAAAAAGACATAATGTTCAGAAAATGGTCCTGAATCAATCTAAGAATCCGTGGGACAGTGGGGCAAATTCAGTTGTGTTCAGGTTGAAAGGGAGAGTATTATAAAACATCTTTGGAAAAGTCAGAGTTCTTTAAGATTTTCTTTGCCATTCACGTCTGGGAAGGAGTATATATTCCCCAAAGATAAATTCAAGGTCGCGGGTTCGATCCCTGTACTGGCCACCAAATGCTGCAGTCTGGCTGGGCACAATTCAGGAGCCACTTATCAAAAGAAATGGACTTTATTTTTAGAACACACACACCACACCACACAGCTCCTCAGGAAAAACCCTCAGAGCCCAACTGCCACCACAGGCTTCCCACAAGCCTCTCAACCTCCCACACTCCTTCTGCTCTTGAGGCCGATTGGCTGGGTTGTGTGGGCGGAGCCAAAAAAGTCCCCCAATGAGCAGCTCCGTAGTCTGAAAGGGCGGGGAAACAGCCCAATGAGCATCACCGCAGAGGAGCCAATCAGCTAGAAGTTGTTGGGGCTGCTGTGAGCCAATCATCAGCTGGCAGCTGGAAGTTTGCTGGCAGCTGGAAGTTTGCTGGGGCCCCTTTAGCTGTGGCTCTCAACATACATCCTTTCTCTTCAGTTTAAATCAAAGAGAGAAACAAGGAAGGCAGGATAGGTGAAATAAAAGGAATGGATCACTCCCTCTCCTTCCCACCCAAAGACAATCATAGTTAACAACTTGCTATATTCTCTTTCTGTACTTTATTATAAGCAGTTTTTTCAAAGATATTCTTGACCAACAATTGTCTTAGTAAATAAGGTGTCAGAGAGAACCACCCAAGGTCCTCTCTCTATACTTCAGTTTCTGCAGCATGAAGGTAGTTGACTTGGGTAGTTGACATATCTTAACTTTATAATGTCAATATTATGTCTTTTTGGTCTGGCTATTTTGTGGTATTCTCTCCTGATCATCCTCTCCTTTGTTTCCTCTATTCCTGATCCATACTCCCATACAGATGCAGGCACACACAGACACAATGGGTCAGAGCAGGTCATGAAGAAAAATAGTGCTATCACTCTCCAAAAGGAGGGAGGGGCAGCCACAATGGATACAACCACCTCTATTCATAAAAAGGATTTTCTCTTAGGCTCGGCAAGAAGCAGAAAGGTTTCTCCCTCTGTCCAACTGGGGTGTGTGTGTGTGTGTGTGTGTGTGTGTGTGTGTGACAGAGAGAGAGAGAGAGAGAGAGAGAGAGAGAGAGAGAGAGATTAAAGAACAAATGCATTGTGGGAAGCTCATCCTGGATGAACCGGGAGCAGGCAGCTGCAGGTCTGTGATAGGAGCTTGGAATGCTTCATGGTGCCAAGACTGTCAGAAACTGCTCCTGGGGTCTGAAAGACGACAGCAGGATTCAGCGTTCCTCTGACAACCACTCAGAAAATAGAATGTGAAGAAATAGGAGGAAGGGAAGATGTGCAGGCAAGCCATCAACACAAGCCCTGCTTCCCCATGCCTAGGAAATGCTGGCCTCGTAAAGGGCACAGGTGAGGGGATTTGGACGGGTGGTAACAGTGTTGCTGCCAAGACACGTGACCTGCTCTTCCAACAGAGTGAATTTTCTTAGGTTAAGTAGTTGGGGGGATTGCTCCCTCATTGATGTAGGCTGAGCTCATCCTGGATTCGTGTTTCTGTTTTCTCAAGTCATCACTTGCTTGACTGTCTAGGTCATGGGTCAGCAATCGTTCTCCTGTGCAGATCTAGATAGTAAACACTTTAGGCTTGGTGGCACATATGGTCTCTGTCACAACCACTCCATTCTGCTGTTGCAGTGTGAAAGCAACCTGGAAATACATATTAAGTGAGTGTGGCTGAATTCCAGTGTAACTTTATTTTTGGACACTAAAAATTGACTTTAAGATAATTTTGACATGTCAAGAAATATTATTTTGAATTTTCCCAACCATTTTGAAATGTAGAAGCCGTTCTTAGATTATACAAATTATACAAAAACAGACCACAGGCAGCCTTTGGCCCAGGGGCCATAATTGCCAAACCCTGATCTACATTCCAATCATAGGACTGTAGAAGGAGAAGAGATTTCTGGCCCCTCCTTTTATCCTTCTTCTTCCTTTCTCTTCTGCCTTCCACTGTGCTTATTTGAAAATCAGAAATCAAAGCAGGAAAGTAAAGCATTTCTTATTTAATGCATTAGCAGCATATCAGTATAACCCCCCTCATCTCAAAGAAAAGTCTTTATAGCCCAGACCAACTGGTCTGTTTGTGTTAGTCCAATGGGCAGGCCAGCTACATACATGATCTCCTTGGGGTTAAACTGCATCTGAAACTTGCTTCTTTATTATCTTCTATGATTATTACTGTTATTATGATTATATTCTATGATTCTTTAACACACGATTTGTTTATTCATCAGTTACTGTGTTTAACAGGGTATGGATATAAATGAGGTCCACCCCTCTCTCCAGGAACTTACTTCTTCAGGGCACCATTTTGAATAATCCAAACTTATATAATTGTATATAAGTAATATACAATTACTGGTAACATACAAGAAATTAAAGAACAAATGCATTGTGGGTAACTCATTTTATACAATACGATTGTAATTATCTGTTTTTGAATTCTGCTTTTGAAACAAGAAAACAAAGGGAATTAAAAAGAAAATGACTGAATCAACTTTTTTACTGTGCTTCAGGTATAGACATAATCAGACTATTATTTTCAATGAGCACACAAGAGATTTTGCTTCTGAATGAATATGATTCCTAACAAGTGATACTTTGAGTCCACTGGTTTCAGACATTTCTAGAAGTCTGTTTATTATCTGTGTTACTTTCTTCTGTGAAGCTCTGTTGGTTAAGTCTTTATTCTTTGTGGCAGGATTTTTGCTTTTGGAAATGAAAACCTTACTTATGCAGACATATATTTGTAAACTAGATGAGGAATTCTGCTGGATGATAATGTTTTAGTCAAAAACTTTGTGAAAAGCACATTGTACACAGGTGAGTTGCCATGGCAAAGATCACAACCGTTGGGTTGAGATATAATCAACAAGGACACAGATTTAGGAGTAAGGCAGTCATAAATTTAGATCCCACCTCTGTCATGCATTGAATATGTAATGTTAGAGAAGACACTTTTCTTTTTCGAGCCTCAGTTTTCCTGTCTGCAAAGTGGGACCGTGAATACTTTTCTTGCACCATAGTTGTGAGGATCAGAGATGATGTATATAAAATACTCTTGAGTATGCGAGGTATTCAATGTTCATTAGATACTCTTATCTGGGTAGTTCATTGCAAGGAACAATTTATATCAGTCAGAATTTTTTTTCCTTCAAATTAGGCCTTTTGGGATAAACTCTTGGATCAATGTTAAATAAATGAATCAAGATATTTAAATTCCTGTTTTCTAAGTATGTGACTTCTTAGGTTTGGGAAATGTTGAAATTTTCCACAGAAAAATTTGGCACTTCACTTCTGAATCATACTAGAAACATCGTGTTTGAACACTAGTTACTGTTTTAAATTTTTTTTAAAGAGTCTTATTTGTCCAAGTTCCCTTGAAAGATCAACTAAATGTCTCATTATTCCTACTTCTGCGAATCTTCTAAATTTCTCACCCTCATCATAACCACCTCTTAATGCTCAAGTTTATTTAAGAAGTGTTCTAAATATGCTATTATTGAATTTTTATCGAATAAAAAATGTTTTTCCCATACGAAATATAGATTCATTATGAAACATCTTGAGAACACAGAAAGGTAGGTCTAAAAAAATTCTCTTAGAGCACATGTGAGTAGCCACAGTTAAACCACTGCTTCCATTTTGTTATACTTTATTCAAGTTTTTTTTGCCAATTCTACTATCTCTCCCTGCACCTGTGATGACATGATGTATATTTGAATGTCTAGATATACATGTATGCAAAACGAGCTGAAAATACTAAAAGCTGTAGGAGTCCTGAGAAGTACTCTATAATCTCATCGTGCTCAAGTAATTTTCTTAACATTTAAAAAAAATTATTGGTGCATTATAATTTTAAATAACAGTGGTATTCATTGTGCCATATTCATACATGCACATAATAACATCATTTAGATTGCAGTTTTAGAGTACTGAGTTCCTACTACATATTCTGATGTTTAAGTATTGTTATCACAGATACACCCACCAGAATAAGTGATTTTGGGAAAGAACTGGTGATAGATATTTTCTTTCAGGGAGTAGTGGTATGTTGGCCTTTTCCATTGAGAAAGAGATCACTGCCAATGACACAGATGATTTCATAGGGACTTGAAAGACAGGTTCCTGAGCATGAAAGTAGACACTGTGTTTCTGTCAGGAGCTTAGTTTTTTTTTTAACTTTTAATTTTTTTAGAGCAGGTTTAGACTGATAGCACCATAGAGAAGAAAGTATAGAGTTCCCATGTGCCCCATCCTCACCACTATCCACATCCCCAACAAGAATGGTACATTTATTACGAATGAACCAACACTAACACTGCCATGTCATCATCACCCAAGGTTCATAGTTTACATCAGTGCCCATTCTTGGAATTGCACATTTATGGGTTTTGACTAGTGGATAATGACTGGTACCCTCCATTATGGTATCACTGCCCTAAAAGTCCTCTGCAGTCTGTTTTTTCATCCCCCTATCTGAGCCCCAGCAAATACAGATCTCTTTATTGGCTCCATCGTACGGCCTTTCCAAGAATGTCAGAGTATTTTTTTTTTTTTTGAGATTGGTTTCTTTCATTTAATTCTTCTCTGTGTCTTTCCATGGCTTTGTAGCTCATTTATTTTTATTCATGAATATTGCATTGTATGAATATACCAGTTTATTTATTCATTCACCTACTAAGAACAACTTGGTTGCTTCCCACTTTTGAATTGCTATGAATAAAGCCTCTATAGAGATGTGTGTGTGGGTGGGTGGGGCTTTGTGTGTAATATAAGTTTTCCACTTCTTAGAGTAAATACTGAGGAGTAGATTGCTGGATCACATGGTAGAAGTATGTTTAGTTTTGTAGGAAATTGCCAAACTGTCTTCCAAAGAGACTGTCAGTTTTGCATTCCTACCAGCAATGAATGAGAGTTTCTCTCCCACGCTCAACAATTTTTGCCAGCCTTTGGTGTTGTCAAGGTCTTGGATTTTGGCCAGTCTAATAATGTATTGGTGTCTTGTTGTTTTAATTTGCACTTTCTCAGTGACTTATGATGTAAAGCATCTTTTAATATTTATTTGCCATTTCTACATCTTCTTTGGTGAAGTGTCTGTTCTGGTCTTTTGCTCATTTTTAAATTGGATTGTTCTTTTTCTTATTGTTGAATTTTAAGTGCTATTGCTATATATTTTTTTCTTTTTTAGTTATGCCTTTTTTTATTAGTCACTCACGACAATATAATGATCTTGACATATCATACATTTGATTCAAATGGGGTATGAATTCTCATTTTTCCACGTGTACAGATTGCAGGATCACATTGGTTATACAGCCAAGTATATATATATATACAGCAATACTAGTGTCTATTGTATTCTGCTGTCCTTCCTATCCCTCCCTCCCCTCCCCTCCCCTCCTATCACCTCTCTCTACCCAATCTACTGTGACACATTTCTCTCTCTCTCTCTTTTTTAATTGCTATATTTTGGACTCAGTTTTTTTTTAATCAGATGTGTCTTTTGAAAGTATTCATTTTTTAAGTCTACAGCTTGTCTTCTGATTTCCTTGACATTGTCTTTATACAGCAAAGAGCAAAGTTTTTTTTAATTTTAATAAGGCCCAGCTTATCAATTATTTCTCCCGTGGATTATACATTTTATATTGTATTTAAAAAGGTGTCACCACCCACATGGCTACCTACATTTGTTCTATCTTATCTTTTAAGATTTTGAAGGTTTGATGTTCTAGTTTAGGTCTATAATCTCTTTTGAGTTATTAATTATGAAGGATATAAGGTCTGTGCTTAGATTTACTTATTTATTTATTTTTGCGTGTGTATGCCCAGTTATTCCATCACCATTTGCTAAAACACTCTCTTTTCTTCTTTGAATTGCCTTTTATCCATTGTCAAATTTCAGCTAATTGTATTTATGTGAGATACATTTCTGTGGTCTGTTCTGTACCATTGATCTAATTGTCTATTCTATTATCAATACCACATTATTGTTGATTATAATAAACCTTGAAATTGTTTAGTGTCAATCTCCAGCTTTGTTCTTCTCTTTCAGTATTGGGTTGACTGGGTCCTTTTCACATTCCTATATAATTTAAAATCAGTTTAGTATAAAAAAACTTGCTGGGATTTTGATTGAGATTGCATTGAATCTATGAATCAAATTGGGAAGAACTGACTTCTTGAGAATATTGAGTCTTCCCGTTCATGAACATAAAATACCTTTCCTTTTATTTAGTTTTTCTTTGATTTCTTTCCTTGGGGTTTTATAGTTTTATACCCAAGTACTTTAATTTTGGGGGGTGTTAAAATACACTCTTCTTTTTAAAATTTCGAATTATACTTGTTCATTACAGGTATATAGGAAAGCAACCAAATAAATTCTTCAGTTTCTTACTGTTAAGTGTATTATTAGCTGTAAATTTTTGTAGATGTTTGTTTGCAAGTTGAGGAAGTATCACTCTAATCCTAATTTACTGAGAGTGTTTTTTTTTTTTAATCTGGAATGGGTGTTGGACTTTATAAATGCTTTTTCTGCATTACTATGGTTTTGCTGTAGTTCATCTCTGCAGTGTTCATGTGCTGGAAGCTTGATCCCCAGTGTGGAAGAGTTAAGAGGTGATGGGGGAAAGTGCTGAGGAGTGATACTGACCAAGTTATATACTTATATTTTGTGCATGTATGAATATGTAGCAACAAATCCCACCATTAAGTACAACTATAATGCACCAATAAAAATGTGAAAAAAAGAGGTGATGGGCCCCTTAAGAGATGGGTCCCAGTGGGAAGTCCCTACATCTCTTCCCTTGGAAGAGATTAAGGTAGTTCTCTTGGGAACTTGTGTTAGGTTTTCTAAGAGGGCTGTTATCTGAGTGAGTCTGGCCTCGTCCTTCACTTTTGTTTCTTAGTACCAAGGATTAAACTCAGAGGCACTTGACCACTGAGCTACATACCTAGCCCTATTTTGTATTTTATTTAGAGACAGGGTCTCACTGAGTTAATTAATACCTCACTTTTGCTGAGGCTGGCTTTGAACTCTGGATCCTTCTGCCTGGGATTACAGGCATGGGCCACTGCACCTGGCTCACCCTTCACTCTTCATTTCTGTTTTGCCTTATGCTTTCTTTATGTGCTCCCCACATGTTTCCATTCATCATTAGGCCTTCACCAGAGACTGAACCAATGGGGCAACCTAGTCTTGGACTTTCTGATTCCAAAACTGTGAGTTAAATAAAGCTCTTTTCTTCATGAGCACCCAGATTCAAGCATTTGTTATAGTAAAGGCAAATGGACTAATACATGCATCTATTGATGTGGTTATATGATTCTTTTCAACCTGTTGAGGTGATGGAATACATTAGTTTGTGTGATAGGTTATGTTACTGATTTTAATATATAAAAAGAGATTTAAAGCACAATCACATGTGCTTTACCCCATGCATACCTGGAATAATTTCCACTGGGTTATAGTGTAAAACTATGTATTGTATTTGGTTCACTAATATTTTGTTGACCATTTTTGTATCTGTTCATGAGATATACTAGCCTGTAACTTTCTTTCTTTCTTTTTTTTTTAATAACATTGTTGTCTGGTTTTCATATTAGGATAATGGTATCTCATTAGAATGAGTCTAAAATATTTCCTCTGCTTCTCTTCTAGAGAACTGATGTAATTCCTTCCTTACATGTTTGGTAGAATTAACCCATTTGGGTGATAGCTCAAATTTAGTAGTAGACAAACAAAAGAGATGTTTGGAATAGTAATTCTTTCAGCACAGTTTCCCAACCTCATGTTTGGTTCTTTTATTTTTAGTAAGTATGTGTAAAAGAAAAAAAATCTTATTTATTTAGGTAGTTTTTTTAAAAGATAAATTTTTAAAGCATAGTTTAGGATTAACAGTTAAATTGATAGAAAAACGTAGACATTTCCCATATACTCTCTCCCCTTTCACATGTATAAGCTCCTCCATTGTCAACATTCCCTAAAAGAGGGGTGCATTTGTTTCAGCTGATAAGCCTGCATGATAATTGCCCCAGTCTGACATTTACATTGGGATTCACTCTTGGTATTGTATATTCTATGGCTTTTATCAGATGTTTAATGACACGTGTCCCTCACTATAGTATCATATGGAGCATTTTCACTGCCCTAATTTCTGGATATTCCTCCTGTTCATTTCTTTCCCCCATTCCAAGACCTGGAAACACTGATCTTTTCACTGTTTCCATCATTTTGCCTTTTCCAGAATATCATATAGTTGGTATTACATAGTGTAGCCTTTTTGGATTCACCTCCTTCACTTAGTGTCATGTGGCTGAAGCTTCTCCATGTCTCTTCATAGCTTGACAGCTCATTTCCTTTTAGCACTGAAGAACCACTTATTTTTAATGAAGTCATCAGAAATTGTAAGAGATTCCATCTGAAAGTAGGATACAGGATATGGCTCAGGGAAAAAAAAAGTTCCTGATAGTGAGAAATTGCATTTGGATGCTCTGCAGGACTAAGCTTTCAAGAACCTTCTTACCACCTTACCCATCTGCATTTCTAAGTTCTAGAAGTATTTTCCTTGAATAACCCATTTTTGGAGTCATAATTTATGATCACTTATCAGTCAGTGTGGTTTTTAAAATGTTTCTCAAGGAGGGTCTACATATGGAAGGCTTTCCGAAATTACATATATGAAGATTGACTTCTTTTGTTGCTTTCACACATAAAAGAAAAAAGTCATATTCTTAAGGCACAACTATTTCTATTCAAGTTTATATATTTTCTTTATTACTAATTAGCCTTTAGTGTTAGACAGTTATGCCTTTTCTTTATTATTAGTGAGCCATTAGTGTTCAATAGTAACATTTCTGAGAACAATCACTTTTTTGGGTCTTAGGTTGCTCATGAGATTATTCTTTCTTCATATTTCTAAAAAAGTGCAAATGATGGGACAAGTGTTTCTTTCAACTACTTTTGTCTGGAAGACAATGAATCCTCTTAATGTACATGTTTGAAACAATGGGAAAATTTCCTTCAATTCCAACTACTTTTGTCTCTATTCCAGTTCCTATTATTACCAGAGTTGTTCTTTATCTTAGGCTATAAACTTGTTTTACTCAAATTGATCAGTTTCAACAATTTAAAATTTTTCCACGTTTTAGCACAGTTTCCCAAGCTTGTCCTTCAAAACCCAATTTAATTTTCATAGCATGACATCAATCTATCTTTATTATTATCATTATACACTGTGGAATTCTAACTGTTGAAAAATTTTTTTTCAGTCTTATTCCTTTATATTCACACCTCATTTTTGTTCTCCTTGTGGCTCTTTGTTTCTTTTTCATGGAAATTCTACATTTGCATTGTATTCATTTCTAGATCTTACATTCTACCCTCCCACCCCCGCTGCCATCCTAGAATTACTAATATAATGGGATTGAAAATTAAATTTCAGTTACTTCTCAGCATGCAAAAAGTTGTTGCTTATTTGTTTTCTGTGGCAGATCTAATCCCTGTCATGGAGCACTACCTCCATGGGTACAATGGATCGGGTGGAGGATGTATAGCAAACACGAATGCTGTTAATGAACATTTCAATCAGTTTAGCCAAGTTTTTTTGGATGATTCACTCTCTTTGGCGTAATGCTCAGTCTTTTAGATTCTTCTCATGCCCTACCTAGTATGTCTTTGCGACTTGGGCAACAGGGGATTTTGGATCCACAAGATGTACTCTGAATCTTCACTGTTCTCCATTGTACATGGGTAAGTCTGGTCTGATTCAACCTGGACTTGTGTCCAGCCCCAATGATAGGCCTTCCCTGGCCCTCTTGGGCATGATATGCTGGTGTCTACAGTGACATTTTGGTCATCTATCTCTAGTTTGATGTTCCTCTTTGTGCTGACTGAACATCTCTGCTGATCAATGAGTCCTGTTATTGGCAGTTCTTTCTTTTCTCCCTAAGTCACATGGAAACTTATGTGTGCCTTGAACCAGTCTTGGGGCATAGGGACTCAGGTACATGTCTCTAACCAACTTTCTTCATAGGTCTAACCTGTCATGTTGTTTTGATGACTAGCTAAATGCCAGACTTTCAAATAAAGTCATAAAATCTTCCAGTTTGTGTCTAAGAGTGTGAGGGGGAAAGTTCCACTATTCTGGAGTCTCTCAACTTAGTTGGCTGTGATATGCTTAGCCCCTCTGGGATTTTGCCCGGGTCAGGGG
This sequence comes from Urocitellus parryii, assembly GCF_045843805.1. NCBI lineage: Eukaryota > Metazoa > Chordata > Mammalia > Rodentia > Sciuridae > Urocitellus > Urocitellus parryii. Next base: position 48,417 of record NW_027552352.1, read on the forward strand.
ACCAGATCTGCATATCTGCTCCTGTGCTTACTCTTCTCATATGCACCATTCTTTTGTCCTAGAACTTCTCCACTTCCTCTGTAGGCAACTTGAGCTTTTCCTTATCATAGGCAGAGTACCCTGCCCATTATGGGAAAACTATAAGTTTGTTCTCAAAACTTACATGAGTTCAGATCTCACTCATATGTTGCATTTGATTAGTAAAAGTCATTTTTCTTTTGATTTTAATTTCATTTTTTTTTTGCTCTTGACAAAGAATGACTGTTAATTAATGTCTAGTTTTTTTTTTTCTAAATATTTTCTGGCTATCCTTTCCCAAGAGAGAAAATTCTATGGGTGAGAAGCCACATGCCAATAATATTTATGACATTTAAAGATATATCTGAAACTATTTATTAAATATCCCTTTTTTGTGGTCCATTTTCAAATATATTTGGTCACTGGCTGTGGGCCAGTGACATCCTAAGAGATGCCAATGTTCTGTGGAAAATAATTTAAAAATGATGATTTTCCTAAAGGTTGAGAGTTTTGGTTGTGAAACCAGTGGAGATGGTTGGATGGCTCCGATGGGTGGTATCCCTGGGGTTGATGTGATCCACACATTGTAAAATTGCAATGTAATTCAGGATCTTAAATTAGATCCTGACAAATTCTTTTCTTTTCTTCAATACATTCCCATAGTGCTTTTTACTCCAGTGGCTCAAGTGTCTGGGGAGTAAAGAACCAGAACACAGAAGGATCTTGAGCAGGGAACAAAAATCTCCCCAACTTCTAGACTTCCTCAGAGACTGCAGTTTATTAGTGAGACTTTGTCTTGATTTCTGAAACTTAACAATCATATAGTGAGTAATTATTTTTTTACAGCTCAGTTGTTTTATCTCAGCCATAAGGCTGTGATAGTAAAAGCTGTTGTTCAGTTGTTTAGGACATAAGAGACAATTTCTCTGAAAGAGACATGGTCTTGATGTAATTCAGGCACTGTGTTTAAAGCATCTTCTCTAACTGGTATTTGTTTCTTAATGGTCGAATGTGTCTACCTCCCAGCCTCTCTCCTACCCTTAACTGTCCAGTTTCTCCTACTGATGATTTCAACATCTATTTAATATAGACTGTTGAGTTGGTCAGACTCTATCGCACATTAACCCTCTACTCTGACAGTTTAATCCTTAAAATATCCTCAAAATATATGCTCTTAGTCTGTTCCAGAACCCCAACGAGGACCCACCAATTCCAGAATTCTATTATCTCTACTTCAGCTCTGTGGAATGATTGGTTTAGCTGAAGTTAAATACAAATATGATGCGACAATGGATTTAAACAAATTTTTATTAATGTACAAATTATGCATTAATGAGGAGCATATTTCCATACACACATATGGCATGCAATGATAAAGTCTAATCATCCTTATTCCATATCTGTACCCTTCCCAAACGCTAATAATCACCATTCTACTATCAGAAGGTTGACAGTTTTAGCTTCTGCCTGTTTCCCTCATCATAAGCATTTCTATCCATTTTGCTGAAAATGACAGGATTTCAGTCTCCTTAATGTCTGAATAATATTCCATTGTGTATGTATAGCACATTGTTTGAATCTGTTCACTTGTCAGTAGGCACCTAGGCTGGTTCCACATCTCAGCTATTGAAAATAGGGCCACAGTAAACATGAGCATCCAGGTATTTCATTGCCAGTCTGAGTTTATTTCTTTGGAGATATATCTATCTATCTATCTATCTATCTATCTATATATATATATATATATATATATAGAAGTGGGATAATTTAATCATATGGTAGGTATACTTTTAATTTGGGGGGAACCTCCATACTGTTCTCCCCAGTGGCTATACTAATTCACATTCCCACCAACAGTGTATGAAATTCCTTTTTATCCACATCTCATCATTTTTTATTTGTTTTAATTAGTTACAAATGACAGTACAATGATCTTGACATATCTTACATTTGAATCAGATGGGATATAATTTCTCATTTTTCTGAGTGTACAGGTTGCAGATCACATTGGTCATGCGATTTTACAATAGCCATTCTAACTAGGGGTAAAATGATAATCTCATTGTGGTTTGATTTGCATTTCCCTGATTATGAAAGAGTCTTTTTTATATACTTTTTTGGTCATTTGTATTTCTTCTTTGGAGAAATGTGTAAGAGTGAACTGAACCTACATAAATATTTTCTTTTTTTGGGGGGGGGTAAACCTAGTCTAGCATTAAGTGGTTCATATGAATGACAGCTGTGTCCCCAAAGTCCTCCAAGATTCAGACTCATCTAGTTACCACTCAACCCTTCCTATATATCACCTGCATTTTTTAGACTTCAGCAAATTTTTATTCTAAATTGCAGTAAAAAGAGGAAGGAATAACAAGGGCGTGTCCAGGGTGTTTGATGGGTGTCCCTTCAAGGGGGGTGGTCCCAGAAGCTGCCACGGGACATGCCCCCTGACATGTTCTTGGCCAGAATATAGTCACATGGCCACTCCAAGCTACAAGGAAGTCATGTATCCAGGCAAAATTTCTTTTTATGGAAGAGGGAAGAACTAGTTTGGCGGTCATATCCATTTTGGGGTAACTAAAAGCAAGAAGTTATTTTTTTTTTGCATACCTTACAATCTACTGTAAAACTAGACCCACATTTTTTTTAAATAAAGGCAGCACCCCTGAGGCATGTTTCTGACTTAACTGGTTTTGGAAGGAATTTTTTATTTGGATATGAGTCTTATTTGTATGCTCTTAAAAGCTATATTAGTATTATTAAAGTTATATTAACATTACTATTTTAGTTGTGCTCTTTTCTGAACTGTATTATTTTTTCACTTGACATGTGACGTTATTCTGTTTTCAAGATAGAAAAACTCTAAAATCAATTTTGCAAACCTTTCACAGAATAACAGTAGTAACACTTCCACAGAAAATGGACTCCTAAAATATTTAGGTCTGAAATAATAATCTTGGAGTGTGTCCAATTCAGAGCAAGGAATGGTTGACCTAGAGGAATTCAGGGCATGTGTCTGGGTTGGTGGCTATTGCTGCTGCTCCCACAGCTCTGCTAAGAAGCTCTGTCACACAAAGGGACATCTTGAATGGGCAATAGAGCTCTGCAACCTAAGTTGGGACTCTTCCCCCATTTTTTTAATTGCTTCTAAACTAACAGTAGGACCAAATTTTCCTAAGATAAAAATTCCACTATTTAACTGCTTCCATTTGCACCCATAGTACAGCCTGATCAGAATAAATTGTTCCTCATTCATTTGACAGAATTTCTAGGGCCCATTGTGTGCTAGAAACTGTCTTGGAATTTGGAAGACAACAGTGAGGCAGCATGCCAGTCCTTTGCCATTTCTATTGCTGACCCATTTTCTAATGTTCTCCTCCAATGCTGCAAACCACATTTCTCAAGATTCTTTGCCAACGGTTCCTGGTTAGGTTTGACTAATGGGAGAAAATCCGTGGTGGGAGGAGTGGAGAAGCCTGTGTATTTCTTATCTATCCCTGGGCCTTAAATGGCATGTCCATCAGTGGCTGTGTCTTCTTAGTGGTTTCAAATATATTAGAAAACATCACTTCATGGTTCCAGGCATTCCCTCCAAGATTTCACATTCCTCTCTGTGGCCCAAGGTTCAAGTCTCTAGTAATAGCAGTTTCTCTTTACCTCTCCAGACTCAGCGATAGGCTTCTCTTTCTCATCATTTGCTATCTGATTTTTGTGGGTACCTTTGTGTGTGTGTGTGTGTGTGTGTGTTTATCTGGAAGCTTTCTTTGTTCTTTTTTTTAATTGACTCTTTTTAATTATGTATGACTGCAGAATCCATTTTGACATAATTATAGAAGCATGGAATATATCTTCTTTTATTTAGAGTCCCATTCTTATGGTTTAATACCTTTGTTAATAGTTCCCATTATTAAATGTTGCCTGTTGCATGGAGGCTTTGACAAGCTGTAACAGGACAATGACAAGTAGACCTTTCAGTATATACATCTCTCTTCTGTTGATAGCTGTTTTATCTGAGACAGTTTCAGGTGGAGATAAGTTGTTTGACCTTTCAAAATGAGATGACTGTAAGGCTTCACCAGTCAATTGTGAGTTGGATGCTACCTGACCTAAGTCATGAGATTGCTTGTGTACATCACTATGTGATCAAAGTGAACCTGTTTAACATGGAATCATATTCTGGAAGTTCAAGAAGATACAAATAATATGTATGATCAGGTGACTCAAATTTGGGGGGGCATCTATTTCTGCAGCTTTGCTCCCCATCTTTCAAGCTTCTCCTATGCCTCCTGGAGACTTGACCTATGACTACTTGATGGAGAAGGAACTAACTTGGATCTGATAAATGATGGATTTCCATGATCAGCTGGCAATAGGTGGAAGTAGACTGCCTCGGTTGTACAGTTCCTTAAAGGAGTGATGAAGAGAATCCTCCAAGTGAGAATTTCTGGCAAAAGATCTAGTGGGGTACTTCATAAGAAAAGAGATGTGGCTGTAAGTATGCATCTTCACTGATGTATGGTAGTAGCTTAATGTTTGCCTGGCAAGAGATTGGAAATGGCTTTGACTGGAAGACTGGTAGCAAGCAAGTATCCAGAAGTAAATGGGTGGGCTTCATGGAAAGAGCACCAAGTTTAAATATATTGACCTCATGAATATGGTCACCAAAGGGAACTCACTGAAGTGGAGATCCTCAATAATCAGGAGAACAAGGGAGTGTATTCTTTGGATACCCGTCAGTCTCTTCCTGAACTACCTCAAACTTGCTCAGTGGTCTCATGGACAGAGTGATCAAAACAGTAGTGATAAAGGCCATTCATAGGCTCAACTAAATGCATGATTCTTCACCAAGGCTGCTTTGGCTACTGCCCTCAGTGCCTAAATTGCCTTCTGTAGGATCAGTGCTGTGTGATATGATATCAGGTTGATTGCACTGAACTCCTTCATATGAAGAAAGCAGAGATGTATCCTTTCTGAAAAAAACATCTATTCTGTAAATTGTTTTGCCTTCCTGCCCCCGAGTTTCTGCCAGATGCCATATTTACCCTCACAGTATCCCATTTAACTTTGCCATTGTCCACAGTATTCATTTTTATGATGGGACCAGTTGACATCAGATTCAGCACAGATTTCAATGTCTTACCAAATAACTCTGTTGTCTTACAGATAAAGCATATGATTTAACTGCATTGAAAAAATGGTGTTCTTTCCTCCTTACCAGAATACATAGGTTCTTGGAATAAAGAGTGGAAGTGGGAGTAATTCTCACTATTAACTTTAATAACCCACTTACAAAACTTTTTTCAGCCTCTATCAGTAACTGTGGTGTAGAGGTCTCAATTCCCAAAGGAGGGATGCTTTTACCAAGGACTCAGTTTTGTTGAACTATTGAGAATGCAATAGGGATATTTTAGGATCTCTGTGCCATTGAATCAGCAGCTGAAAAGGGACTCCATATTTTACCAGGAAAAAAATGAGTTCAATGCAGGCAGGGAGGACTGTATTGGACCGAGGAGGGTCACTAAGGTGTTTCTAATATTACCACATTCAATGGCAAAATTGATAGAAGTCTAGAGCAGCCTTATAAATGCAAGACCACCAAGAACTCAGGTCTCCCAGGAATGAAGTTTTGTTACCCACAAGAAAAAGAACCTTACTTGTATCTCTCTCTCCCTCTCTTCCTTCCCCCTTTCACACACACACACACACACACACACACACACACACACACACACACACACACCTCCCTCCTCCTCTCACTCACTCATAGAAATATCTATTATTTCGTTTTCTTCCTTTCCTTTTCTACTACTATTTTTATAAGAAATGTTGGTGCTGCACTTTGCAGTTCAGTGTTTAGGCTACAGAGTATCAGGTGACAGGAGTAAAAGAGGACGTAACACTGCCAGTGTTACAGGACAGAGAGCTGCTGCACAGCTGAGAATCCACAGAGGTCCTCTCTCCACCAGGTCTTGCAATCACTCCAGAACAATGTCAGATGTGTTGCTCAGAGTGGCAATCATGAGTGGCAATTTATTAGAAGGGGTAGGAAAAGGGAAAAGGGGACAGACACTCTCAAAGGAGAGAGTGGGTCTTCTCAGAGAGATGGACAGTGGGCACCTTCTGCTTTCCAGTATTATTGGGGTCCCAGGGAAGCTTCCAGAGTCCCTCCCAGATCTACCTGACAGCAGGATGACTTCAGACATCTAAATCCACATTATGCATGACAACTCTGGGTCACTTTGGCCCATGTTGAGTGAGTGTGATGGTGCAGGCCTGTAATCCCAGTGACTCGGGAGGCTGATGCAGGAGGATCACAAGTTCAAAGCCAGCCTCAACAATTTAGTGAGGCTGATCAGTAACTTTGTATTTACATTTCTCCTGCAGATAACAGGTTATTTACTGAGTAATGTAACATATCCTGTTAACTAAAGCCAGGCAGGGCTACAGGTAAAATCCTTTTTAAAAGAAAGTTTCTGGGGGTCAGCACAGTGGGCCCATAGAAAGTGAGAAGCAAGGGTAACTTCAGCAAAGAAACTGCAGGCACTTCCTTGTAGAGAGGATGGTTTGGTGTTCAGAGATGGAGTTTCTAAGGAAATTGAGTCCTCTTGTTTTTGCCTTAACTTCCTGTTCCCTTAATTTGTCTATTACCCTTTGAATATTTCTCAGAAAACTTTCTTTGTGATTGCCAGGGTGATGGGGGTTTGTGACATAGTTTCAGTGATATGAAGGGCCCAGGCCACCTGGGAGGCTGTGACTTGATCTTGAAACAATAATTTTTCTTAAGGATGTCATTAATTATGGCTGGGGGAGTTTTGAACATAATAGCCTCCCATCTTCCAGGTGCTAGTCTGTTGGATAAAGCTCCCTTGGTTTTCAGTCACCTGTCTTCCTAATACCTGGAGATGGGGATATGTGGCTCCCCTTTTTTCGAAAGATAATGAGGGAGTCTGTAGAAAGGCATGGGTCTGCTGCTGTATGAGAGAATGGACAGCCTCTGCTCATTGATGTCAGGGATGATGCCTGTAAATGCTATTTCCCAGACTTGTTTGTCACCTGTGTTTTGGTCGGATTTGGCCTTGGGGACCCATTGGTGGTGATTGGAGAGTAATAGAAAGGAAGAAAACAGACTATTTCTCTAGCCTCTCCCCTGTTTTGAGTGGAGAATCCTGTTCCCCCTGCTCCTGGGCTCTGGCAGGACCACCTCCCTTTCAGTTTCCCACCACAGGGAGGGTTGTGGTTTACTGCAGATGCTAACATCTGTTTTGCCTGTCCTCTTCCTGTTTGCTCATTCAGCTTTTCCAACAACTTTGAAAACCATTCCCTACTTTAAATTCCCTCCACTGAACTATTTGGCATGGCCTTGAATTTTTTCACAGTTTAACGGGGGAGATCCTGACAGATGGACAATTGCAAAGCAGTGTGATAACTGATAGGAACATAAATTGTTTTATAGGGGTACAGTGGAAAGATGTCTAATCTCTTCTTAGGCATTAAGCAAATGAAATTCGAGAAAGGAGGCTCCCTGGAGGTGGTGGCATCTAAGGTAATTTCTAAAGGGCTGATAAATCATTTCAGATCAGGGGAGGTGAGTTTCACGGTGCACGAGTTGGCGGGGGATTAGAGTGAAATTCAGAGAAATGTCTGAGACTGGAAGCTTTGCCTTTCACCTTTGTATTGCATAAGATTTTCTTTACTTTGCATAAAGCTAAGAAATAATATTCATGGTTTAAAGTTGCCTAGATTGTGTTTGGTCATCAGAAAAATAGATTGAAGTCAAATTCAGCAAATATCTTTTTTTTCCGATTCACTTTCTCCCCTTCCCAGGGGAGGTAAACTTGACAACCAAAAAGTGTATATGTTAAGGTATACGATGTTTTGATATACATATGCATTGGGGAAAGTATTACCACTGTTAAGCTAATTAAAATACCTCATACCTTTTCTTTTGTATGTGGTGATAACAAATCTATTCTCTTAGCAAATTTTGAGTATACAATACAGTATTACTAACGATATTGTGCTGTGCACTGGGTCTCCAGAACTTATTCATTCCATGTAGCTGAACCTTTGTAGCATTTGACTAAAATCTGCCCACCCCTTCCCTCTTCCAGCCCCAGAAAACACCATTCTACTCTGATTCTATGAGTTTGGCTGTAGATTCTAGAATATAGGCTGGATAGCAGTTGTCTTTCTGTGTGGCTTATTTCATGTAACATAATGTCCTCCAACACTACCCACAAGGTTGTGAATGACAGGAATTCCTTCTTTTTTAAGGATGAACAATACTACATTGTGGATACACACCACAGTTTCTTATCCATTCATCCATTCATGGACACTTAGCCTGTTTCTTGACTGTTGTAATTGATGCTGGCATGAATATGGAAGTGCAGATATCTCATAGAGATGTTGATTTTGTTTCTTTGGATATATTCCCAGAGTGGTAATATATGGTACTTCTATTTTTAACTTTTTGAGAAAACTTCATACTATTTTCCACAATTGCTGTGCTGTTTTACATTCCTAACCAATAGTGCACAAGTTTTTCCTTTTCATCCTGCCTTTGCCAACATTTGTCATCTTTGTTTTTTTTTTTTGATAAATAGCCATCTGATAGGTGTGAAATGAAGTCTTATTGTTGTTTTGATCTGCATTTCCATGATGATTCATAAGGTATAGAAATTTTCCATATACCTATTGGATTTTTAAAAATACATTTATTTATTTTTATGTGGTGCTAAGAATTGAACCTAGTGCCTCACACATGCCAGGCAAGAGCTCTGCCACTGAGCCACAACCCTAGCACCACCTATTGGAGTTTTGATATATGTCTGCTTAAGTCTTTTGCCCATGTTTTAATTGGGTTGTTTTCTTGCTATTGAGTTATTTATATGTTTTGGATATTAAATGTTCACCACAAGTATGTTTCAAATGTTTTCTCCCATTCTGTAGTAAAGGTTGTCTTCTCACCCTGTTGATTGTTTCCTTTGCTGTGCAGAAGCTTTTGTTTGGTACAATCACATCTGTCTGTTTTTGCTTTTGTTGTGTAGGTGTTTGGGGGTCATACCCCAAGAAATCACTGTTTCAAGCAATACCTAGAAGGTTTTTTTCTCCATTTTCTTCTAATAGTTTTGCAATTAAAGTCTTACATTTAAGGCTTTAATCAATTTTAAGTTGTTTTTTTAATATATTATGTAAGATAAGGTTCCATTTTCATTCATCTGCATGTGAATATTCAATTTTCCTACCACCATTGATTTTTGAGAGTATTCTTTACTTATTTGGTCTTCTTGATACATTTGTTGAAGGTTAATTTGACCATTGTATCAGACTGATTTTCATTACTATAATAAAATGTTCAAGCTGGGTAACTTTATACAGAAAAGTGGTTAATTTAACTCATAGTTCTGCAGGTTTAAAGGCGTGCATCTTACTGACAGAATCAGGAGGCAGCTTAGTATCACAGCAAGTGTGTTTCTTCATGTGTATATATTTTTCTGGTTTCTCCCCTTCTTCTATTGAATCCATCAGGATTCCATCATGAGGGTTTTACCATAATGACCTTATCTAGTCCTAATTCCCTCCCCCAAACTCCACATCTAAACACATAGTCAAATGAAGTATCTTCCCACATCCATGTCTCACATTGGGGTTAACTTTTAATAAATGACCTCTGGGGGGAAACGCCCACTATATCCAACCACAGTATTTCTCCCCTGATTCCCAAAGTTCATGTCTTTTAAATAACACAAAATATAATCCTAAAAGTCTCATCCATAATTGTTCCAAAGTTTTAACTTTAATTCAATAATCCAAAGCCCCAGGTCTCATCCAAGACTCAAGGCAAACTCCTGTGAGCCTATTAAAAAAAAAAAAAAACAAAAACAAAAACAAATGACATACTTCCAAGATAAAGTGGCAGTACAGTCACAAAACGAACACTACTATTTCAAAGGGAGAAATAGGTAGGTAGAAAGGAATAATCAATCCAAAGCAAGACTGAAATCCAGCAGGGCAGAAATTAAGTCCTAAAGCTCCAAATCTGGGACCCTGTGCACTCTGTGGCCAGAGTCGGGCCCCCAAGGACTCAGACTGTCCTGCTCATGTGACTTTGTGGGTTGCAGGCTGTGCCACACCACCCAGGCTTAGGGAGTGGTGATGCAGGTAATAGAAAAGTGTCCTATCTACCCTCCTCTGTGCACCTTTTCTTATTTTTATGCTCTGCCAAAATGCTATAATCTTTTACCTGGATTCTTTAGCTATTATGAAGGTATTTTCACACATGAATGATGCTTAAATTGATGTTTATGTAAGGTGACAAGTGACAAAATCTCCTATTCTGCCATTTGGATAAATTCACTCTCAGCTTTTGACCTATTTTTTTTTTTTGCTGGATTTTCTTGAATAATAGATTGCTGAAAATTATCAGACACTTAATTGTAGAAGTTCCTCCTTTACAGATAATTGTGATAGTTTTATGGAAATAATATTTTGTGTGTAAAATTGAAGGACATATATTATGATTAACACCCACCTGCCCCACAAAAAATACACACAGACAGACAGACACAAACACACACATGTGTAGTGGGCAGTATTCATGAGAAGATCTGTTGTGTTTGAGAAAGGAAACGTATCAGGGTAATTTAGGAGAAATAAAATGACTTGAGAAAATTTAAGGGAAAATGTACAGTTTATGAGCTCTTATGGAAAAAAAGAAGATAAAAAGAAGAGGGAAATGGTAGGATGGTTACATTTTTGGAATGAAGAGAGTGATGGAGGATGGGAGAATAGTGGTGTTGGACCAAATCAAGAAGAGGTTTGAGGTGAGACTGAGCTGACAATGCTCCATCCTGTTTACCTGAAACTGCCCTGTCTTCTACTCATAGTACTCTAGTGAGAAGAACCTGTCAAAAAGAGCCAGAAGAGGCCGAGTTATCTGTGGTCCAGGCTAGCTGAAGGTCTGAGGAAGGGCTCAGGAAGAACCGTGCTGCCAGCAGTGGATGACATAACGGTGGGACATTTTTACCTCTGTATAAAAGGACACCTAGAACTCATGGTTATGAATTTTTGGATACTTTGGCATGCTATATTTCCTGATAAATTTTATCCAGGTTCATGTGAAGAATAAACATTGATTATCATGGTTATCACTTGCCCTGGGTATCTATTATTTTCCAGAAACTATAAGCAGAAATTTTATTTACAACATTAAATTATATATTTCCAAATTGCATATGAATTAGGCATTATGGTAATCATTTTGTAGAAGAACAAAATTAGACTGAGAACAATTAATTAATTGCCCAAGGTCAGATAGCAAATAAGTAGCAGAAATAAAATCCAGATCAAACTAATTTCCCAGCCCCTGTTCTTTCAATTATAGTTCAGAACTGATAGCAAAAGGAATCACTCTATTTATTTAGATTGAGTTATTACCTCCTAGATTTACCTCTGAGACAATAAAATAAGCTATGTAGAAATATGTGGTTAGGAAAGACTGAAGGAAAAAAATAAATTAAAATAGCAATCAGAATATTCCATTAGTGTTTTAAAAATGTATGCGAGAAGAAAATTAGTACTGACATAAAATTTGATTATATAAAAATTCATATTCTACTTATACAATTTTGGAAATAGCTGCTGATAGAAAATCTATTTGTGTAGAAACATCTGGGGTGGTTACCCTGCATATAACCATTCCATGGGTGAATATTTTTTTTCCTGGGTCTCTGGTCAATTTCTCCAAGGGGCAGAGATACCTCATCTCAAAATATTTTCTTTCATAAGCATTGGAAACTCATGCAGAGATCACAGGCTAGTAGAGCTGAATTATATTTATGGTAACCATCTAGAACTCCATGGCTTAGAGATTCTTAAAGGAACTACTACTATACACAATACCAGTTGAGACCATAAAAGCCTAGACTGATCAGGAATAAAATATTGGGTAATTTCAAAAGGCAAAGAATACTGACTAGCTGAGTTATTAGTTAAAGGCAAGAATAATGTGGAGGTCAGAAATACTAACAAAACCTTGCTATGGTCTGAACACTTGTGCACTCCTCAAATTCATATGTTGAAACCTGTTCAACGTGGTGGTACTAGAGACCTTGGAAGGTGATTATGTCACAAGGATGGAGCCTTCATGAATGGTATCTGCTATAATAAGAGATCCCAGAGAGTTAGCTCTTTCCTTCCACCATGTGAGGGCCCAGTCAGAGGGCCATGTATGAGCCACAAACAGGTCCTCACCAGATACCAAATCTGATGGCACCTTGATCTTGGACTTTTCAGCTTCCAGAACTATGAGAAATAAATTTCTGTTGTTTATAAGCCATTCAGTTTATGACATTTTGTTACAGTAACCCATAATAGATGAATACAAACCTGAAGACAGATTTCAGCAACAAATGAAAAACTTTGACTTGCATTTATTCACTTATTGTATCTATACTATGTCTGTTTATTAATACTGAGCTCTCTAACTTTCCTCTCCTTTATAGGCTGTGTTATTACAGAATATCGAGATGGAATTACTACAAATCTTAATACAAATGGATATTAGCTGGAGAACCTAGTTTCAAAAATATGTGGTCTTATGATATCATACCTTGCTTATAGCTGGAAATGAATTTGGATTGCTTCCCGTTGAAGAAGGTGAGAGTGTTAGTTATTATATAGGGAATAATTGCTTTTAGTTGGAATGAGGTGTTTATGGATATATGGGGGAAAGGATATATGTATTAGACATATTTTTGTGTTTGTGAGTTTACATCCCAAGCAGAGATGAAATGCAGGAGACACAAATTGGGATATTTAATCAGTTTTGTGTAATTTCCCAAATGCCATGTTTGTATGATCTACCCTGTCCCCTGTGCATAGCAATTTGTTCTGAGAAGAGGAATATATGACACATTCACTCTTCTAACAACTTGAAATCCTGAATTGAGATACAAAGAAATGGAAGGTGGTTAGAGCTACATCAAACCAATGATGTAGAAGGCTTGTCTTCAGTCTTAACCTTCTGGAGAGCTGGGAACTTATCTCTTTTAGTTTTTCCCAAAGTTTAATTGGTAAGTTTTCCTTTATTCTGTGATCTTCTCCAGAGTTTCATAATATATGCCTTTATTGAAACAAATAATATGAAAAATAATGCATGGAGTCTAATTTTAAAATTGCCTGAGAGAGCTGATAAAATGTACTTATTTGGTTTTTGGCATGTGTTCATATATCACAGAAAGAGAAGAATAATCACTATGGGATTATTTCAGCTGCAGCTAGTCTGAGATCATCCTTCTGAAATGGATTGCTTCCTTATCTTCCATATTGCTCGAAGACATTCTGCTTCTCTGAAACACCTGTTTTAACTTGACTCATTTATATCACTAACAGTTCATCTTATATGATAACTGTTCATTTTATATTATTTAGAAAACATAATAGAATGGCTTAAGCCAATAGGGAATTTGTTTTTCTCATGGAACAAGAAGTACAGAGGTCCATCTGAGGTGGCAGTTCATAGATACTGTTGAAGCACAAACACTTTCCATCTTTCTGCTCCACTGTCCTGGGGCATTTGACTTTCATCCTCATGGTCACAAAACAGATCTCAGAGCTCTGGACATCCACATGAAAGACATAAGGAAGGCTAAGTGGTGGCACCAACAGCTTTTTACTTCTTTCTCAAGGACTGTTCTCTGTCATATAGCTACTTTTACCTATAAAGGCAGCTAGAAAATTAATTTTTAAGTAGAAAATTAAGGAAGATACTGGAATGGTACTGAATGAACCAACTATATCTTCCATAGTTTTCCAGAACTATCAATCCTAATGAATTTTGTTAAGTATGATGATAGTAGAGGATAGGAAAGGTAGCAGAATACAACAGTTACTAATAGGGCATTATGTAAAAATGTGGATGTGTAACCCATGTGATTCTGCAATCTGTATACGGGGTAAAAATGGGAGTTCATAACCCACTTGCATCTAAAGTATGAAATATAATATGTCAAGAGCTATGTAATGTTTTGAACAACCAATAAAAAAAGAAATAAAAATCAAAGAAGTTTTTTGAAAACTAGCACACTTTTCTGGTTTTCTAGACAGAAACTCATTCTCTTGGTGAAGTTGGCCCTCACTCACTCCTGTTCCCAAAAGACTATTGTTGTAAATCTGTGTCTAATCCACTCAGTAATTCAGTTGTATCTGTGTGTTCATGTGCAACTGTGTATGCATGAGTGTAATTCCATTTGAAGATAAGTAGCATGCTAATATGGAAAAGAATTAACCTATGCAAAATTTTTCCTCCTATCCCTGTCCCCTACCTATTAAGTGCTCCATCTGGATGTCATCAGTGTTATTAACTTACCAAGGATCTTTCCAGAGAAAGTTTGTACATTTATATGGATTGTAAATTCTCTCTTAAAACTGCCAGCTTCCTCTTTTCACGTTTTGCAAGCAGATGACTATGCCAAGGTCTTTACCAAAGGAAGTGGAAGGGCAAGTTCACCTTCACTCAGCTGTTAAGGGCCAGCAGGACACACTCTCATTTACTCCTCACACTGCCTCTGAGGTAGGTGTAGTCTGCATGTTCAGGTTGGAAATCCAAAGCTCGGAGTAGTTAGATGTCGTATATTAGGCCAAAGAGCTGGTAAAGGGTTGGAGCTGGAATTCAAATCCCAATGTGCTGATCTGTTTGTCTTTGAAGCATTTATTTCTGAGCTCCTCTAGCCATGTGTATCTGAGCTCTTGATCCAGGATATTTCTGCTGGATTCTTGGCTCTCTGCCACAATCGGCTATACAGGTCTTCTTTCTCTGCTGCCCTCGCTTCTGGCTGATTCTTTAACAATGTGTGCTCAAGTTATGAACACTTGGCCTCTTTCCTTGAACCACCTAGAGCAGTGACTTGCATTGAGTTGACAGTCAATAAATGTCTGTTAATTAAATTACCAGGCACTTCCTCTGATCTCAGCCTCCAGCCCTTGCTATTGCTTCCTCTGCTTTCAGTTCCTGCAGCATTACCCAGTTGTTTTCCTCTTAGAATTTCTCCTCTTAGTATGCTAGTCTCCCTAGACCCTTGCTACTTGAACTTATGATGGTGGACCAGCAAGACCAGCATCACTAGGAACTGAATAGAGATGCAGATTCCCAGGTCCCACCTTAGACCTACTGAACCAGAATCTACATTTTCATAATAGCATTTGGTGGTTACTATGGGTATAGATGCTTGAAAGGCACTGTTCTAGATACACCCACACGTCAAATCTGGTCAGCTGCCTGTGGTCACTTTTGAAATGGTTATATAAACACCTAAATCATGTACACAATTTCTCCTCCAGTTCTGAACAGCCTATACTACTTACTACTTTAAGAAAAAGTTTTCTGACCTCTGCTTTAGCACACATGCCTTATGGTACTTAAATTCTAGGTGGATTGTAGTTTTTTTTTTTTTTTCTATCTTGCTTTTACTCACCTTTGGAGTTCTGCCGTATTTCTTCATCTCTGTGCAAGTCCATTGTTTCGTACTGTAGCACTTATGACTTGACGTTATGATTGATATGTTTGTGCTTGGTGTGTTTATGGGTGTGGTTCTATACTAGGCCAAAAGCTCCAGAAGACAGGATAAGGTCAGTCTCCTTCAAAGCATAGCTGGAATAGACATTCAACAAGACATTCAACAAGAGTGGCTAATTGAAGGGGTGCTCCTAGTAGGACCTGTAAGGAAGAGAGGGAAGCAAATGGGAAGACGTTAAGCAGAGATGTGCTGCTCTGGCTCTGTCCTCACTCTGATTCCCTGTGGAGCTCTGAAAGGTGAATAGCACCACAGAATTTTCCCACCTTGAGGCAAGGGACTGGGGTTTTTGTACCCACGTGCCACTCGTTGCCTGGCTGCCCTGGGGGGAGGCGCACCTCTCAGCCTTGGCTCAAGTCAACAGTGAACACTTGGAAGCCACTACTTGGGCAGCTGGTAAAGGAGGCAGTCGGTTGCATGGTAGGCTTTTATTTTCATTTCTGTTCTAGTACGATTTCTGGCACTCAGTAAGCAAGAAATAAATCTTTGTTACATGGATGAGTATCTTCCTAATATAAGACTGACTTGTTAATTAAAATACAGTTCCCATTGTCTTTGTTTATGTTCATCCAATTAATAATGCAAATTATCTTCTAACTAGTGAGTTGAACAAGACCAAATGAGATATTCAGACGAAGCTGCCTAGAAGACCGCCTGATCTATAATAAGCAACAATAAATGTTGGTTTATTTCCCTTTAAGTTTAACTAGGCTATGTACATTTTATTAGGGAGAGTGTCAAATTTCCCGTTATGGCTCGTAACATATTCAAATGGATCAAGAGAGATTTCGGCTGCTGTTATCTGTATGGTTTCCACTTGAGGCTAACCAAGAACATCACCCTCAGCTGTGAGGAGGTGGATGAGAGAATGGCATAATAGTAATCCACATCCTCCAGCCACACCCCCACTTGCTCACCTACCACCTAGTTAATACATATACGTGGATTAATCCACTGATTAGGTTATAACTCTCCTAACCCAGCCATTTCACCCCTGAACATTCCTGCATTATCTCACACATGAGCTTTTGGGGGACACCCTTTATAGCTAGAAAGTGGTACAGCCAAGCTATACCATACTTCCTTCTATAGAATGCCTATGTTTAATTGCAAAACTCTACTAGAGAGATATTCACTTCACTTGAAAATTCATGTTTGAGTTCATATAGTTCACTTTATTTGAAAATTCATGTTTTTTAAGACTGAAAACATGTTAATTTGTTCTCTGATTCTGGCTCTTTATTAAACTTTGAATATGATCTTTCAAAAGAGAAGAGAGATTTTTCTCATATGGGTGACTTTATGAATACTGGCACTGGCCTTGAAATTTTAGCATTTTGGAACCCTGCTGGGATCTTCTGTTGCTACTCATTATGGCATTTTTTTTCATGCCCCAGAAAGAGCATGTTTGCAACTGAAATAGAAATTTATATTCCTATTTACAATGTCTCAGTCATTTCATAGCAATTTTAAAAATGTGTTTATAGCCAAGTGGCATTGGGTTTTTCCATTGCTGATGCCCTATCAATTATGATAATTTATCAAAACTGAATTAGGAGATAGTAGAATAGATAAAATAAAATTCCCATTAATGGGGAGTTCATGCCCTAAATGACACCTAAAATGGGATAATATCTTTGATTTCTCTAGCAAACACTTTTCCTGAGAGAAAAATTTGAACTTAGGTTGTATAGTTTCTTTTCTTTTTAGAGATGCCAATTCTGTATTTAACCCAAAGACTTGAAGACAGAGGAAGGGCATGAAGGAAGGTAAACTTTCTATGATAGTGTTTTCCTGGGATGATCACTAAGTTAGCCAAACATTTTTCCTAATTTCTAACATTGGTTTTCTTTTTCTTTGCTATAACAGTAATGGTGGGAGGCGATGTGGTCACGAGAGTACCTGTTATCTAACAAAGAAGAACAGACAGGAATTGTCTACAAAATCCTTCTCATTGCCTACTAAATTAACCAGGAATTAACAGCACAATATTTAAGGCTATTAAATAATTGATCGTGTACTTCCTTTCTAACCTTGTGAACATTTACAACTCCCGTCTGCTACAGCTTCAAGTTATTTGTTATGTAAAGCAATTCTTTTTAATTAAACAAAGTATTAAATAGAGCTGCAAAATGAAACACAGGTAAAGGAGAATTGTTTTAGTTAAAAATAATGGTGGATTCAGAACCCTTTGTACTTAGTACATTTCTTCCAAATCTCAGACTGCTCTGGTCAATCTAAATGTTTTATCTTTCTCTATTGCTTTGACTATTAATTGATATGTTAGATTTTTCTTTTCCTATGCAAATCCATCTCCAGCCTAAATTTTACATCTTTCAGGAAGCTTTGCTCCATGTGAAAGCAACCTAGACCTCCTGTGCTTCTGGAGGCTGTATTCAGGGAAGGTCATCAGGGAAGGTCGCCATGCTATGTTTATGCTATATTAACTGTAAGTATCTTGTCATCTCAAACATATCAAGTACTCAATAATTAGATTACTTTATAAAGAGGAGGGCATTTACCCTCATATAGGTCTTTGATAGTTTTCTCTCTTTATATAGGTTAAAATTTTAAAAATTTGTTTCCCTATCTTGCCACAGGGAATTATTTTTCCTTTCCATCAAGGTTCTGCTCAGATGTCACACCATAAATAAAAACTTTCCTGAATCTTCCCAGATGGAAGCAACATTAAGTTCCTCTAAAAGCCCAAGAGCACACTTTCCTGCCCTCTCCGAAAACAGTGGGTCTTCTCTCTTGTGATAAAGCCACACAGAAATCTTATACTCTACGCAATATTGTAAGTTACTTATGAAAAGTCCATGTTAAACATGATTATGAAATCTGTAGTGAACACAAACATGGCCTAAAACTATGGATGACATTGAGCAAAGGACTTGACTTCTTTGCGTTTCAATTTCCTCATTGTTAAATGAGATTAATAATGTCTCTTTCAGAGACTTTTTGTTGAAGATCAAATTTGATATAAGATTGAAGCAACTTACAAATATTGGGCATTCAACATGATACTTGCCTTCTCCCAGATTCATTTCTGATAGTCTCTTGTATGAAGTATATCCTCAACTAGTGTTTATCTGGTGGCTGAACTGAATTAGGCCTGGAATTACTATCCCAGTGGATGTTAATGAGGGCTATGTGGGGAGAAATTTGGGAAGCATTGAGTTGTATCTGAGTAATTTTTTAAAAACAGGATGTAACAACTTTCAGTATAATGCCCCGCCCTGCCCCTGCTCATCCATAGTTTTGCTTTCTGAGCTTTCCGTTACCTGCAGTAAATTGGCATCTACATGGACTGAAGATTTTCCTTCTGATGTATTGTTAGAAGGAAAATAGTGGCGGAATGCTGTGTCATAAAGCCACACCATTCACCTCACTTCATCTCATCATGTCTGCACTGTATCATCTCACACTAATGCCAGAAGAGGGCTGAGAATAGTGTGATAATATATTTTGAGATAGAGAGGCCACATTCATGTAAATTTTATTACAATGTGTTCTAATTGTTCTTTTTATTATTAGTTATTGTTACTGTGCCTAACTTATAAATTCAGTTCTATCCTAGGTTTATACGTTTAGGAAAAACACTTTCTACATAGGGTTTAGCACTATTAGTTGTTCCACTGGGGTCTTGGAATGTATTCCTCATGGATAAGGATAATAGCATGTTCTATAGTATGCTATTTGATTACATATCTCTTTCTGCACAGAGAATCTATCAGAGCTACTTTTCTTTGCAGCAGAGATTTAGAAAGTACAGAAATGGGCTACTGGCCCTACAGGGAGTAAAGGAAAGCCTGTCTTTCCTCAGTGAGTCTTTTCCAGTAAGGCAGTCTGACAGCAATTCTTAAAATGTGCCTAGAGCCAAATGGCTTTGAATTTTTCCATTGCCAGTGCCCTTTTTAATCATAAACACCAGGGATACTAGAATAGATGATAAAATTGCTGTAAATTGGGAGCTCATCCTTTAATATTTGATCCAAACAGAGTCAGTTTCCATCAGTTCTCTAGCAAATGCTCTTCTACAAGAGACCCTGAAGGTAGGCATTACCCACGTAGATTTACTGTGGCCCACAGTCTGCTCTAGTAAGCTCTTAAAGGTAGCTTGTCATCCCAATGATGTGGGCCATCCCTCATGGACTGATGCACACAAATCAAGTGTAGAGATTAATGAATAAACAAACATTAAGGTGAATTGGTTAATTTACAACCCATGTACTTATTTCAGGTGGAATACATCATCTGAATTGACCTGATTACATAGTTTCTTCTCCCCATAGGCTCATCTACAGAGAAAGTCAAATTATAATTCAAAGGCTTTTTGATAAGCCTGAATCAGAAAAAGTAGATAATCGCTTCATTGATGTTAAAAAGGGCCCCTCAGCTAAGCCCTCCATCCTTTCTTCTCTCTTCTTCTTCTATCCACCCAACGAAGGCTTCTTGAAAACCAACTTTGTAAGGCAGTATCGCAAAGAGCTCTGGGGCAAAGTGTCCTATTTTTCAAATCAGATTTTCTGCTTGCTGTCCATGTGACTGGGGAAGTTATTTAACTTTTAAGTGCTGCAGAGCCCTCCTGGGCAATAGCACCTATCTCAACCAGATTAAAAAGTGGCTGCAAGTAGATGGTCTCCTAGGACGTCTGGCATTAATGATTTGCATATCTCTTTAACAGGTGTATTTTTTTCCCTCTCATCCATGAGGTTAGGCAGGTTGTGAATTTACTTTCTTTCTTTTGCACATAGGGAAATTGAATTTCAAAGTGATTAATTGTTTTGCCCTTGGTCTCACACGGTTAGTAAGTGGCAGAATTTGATCAGGACCAAAGAATAAAATCTATTTGTTTATTTTAGAAAAATCACAAAGTTTGGCACCCCAGGAGGGAGAAATAAAGCATGATAGTTATGTGTGCTCTCATTTTCCTTAAAAAAATTCCAAGCCTTTAGCAATGAAGGGTAGACAATATAGTTGCTTTGTTTATTATCAACTTTTGATTGATTTTGTCACTTTCCATATTTATCTCCTGTAATTTGGACCTTCCTGAAATGATGCCTTAACAAATGAGATCAATTTTCCTCTGACATGTGTTTTTAAGAGAAATTGCAGCCATCCCAGACTCATGTTCTTAGGGAGGAATCAGTACATTTGGCAATTTCCATTGCTTCTGGTTGTGATCAGATTGGATTTCAGGCAGTCATCTTCAAGCTATGCCCTAATTAAGATGAACAGATATTGTTAGCTGGCCTGTTTAATCAGTTTCCCATCTGGCATAATCATGTTTATGAACAGGATCTGCTTTTTCTCCGCTTGGGCTGTAGCTAAAATCAACAGAACAAGGCAATCACATCTCCTAAGAACCAGGGGCCATGCTTCATCTCTAATCCTAGCTGGACAATCACATTTTCAGAACCTGCAGAATAAGCATACAGGATGCATGTCCTGCTGGAGCCCCCCCTTGGGCTCTGGGCTCATGGCATCCACCCATCTAGTCATGCTTGCTTGTATTCATTTCATTCCACTCAACACCCCCTGACCGCCTCATTTGTGCTGGACTCTCTCTGACCCAGGGCATGCTATTATGAAAAAGACTATCCCTGCTCTCAAGGAGCTCTTGGTGCAAAGGAAAAAGTCTCCAAAGCATATGGATCTAAAAAATGAAGCCTAATGCTGCTTAGGGTAGAGTATGAGCAATTGGGGCATTGGAATAATCATCTGTTCAGTTTTGTATTCTGTCTCTCAGAATGGCAATTGTCTCCAGGGGAAGGTGTGCAGCTGCCCTTTGTTACACCATTTCCTCAAAGGAACATGACATTGATAAACTATTTGTATCTCTATGATGGATGGTACTTTATGGATCTCCTGATTAAACAAAGGGCAGCCAATACTGGGAGAACTATTTCAGGTTAACACAGGTGTGAGTGAACTGAAACATCACTACTTTCTATCAGGAGAGTAATTGGGGTGCCAGAAAAAAAATATCTCTGGGAATAATGCCACTTACCAGTTCAGCCCATTCAGAGCTCAGCCAGTGTGGTGGCTCTTGCAATGTAAAAGGCACAGCAAGATGCTAAAATGTTTCTCAGTTCAATGATGCTCATGGTGTTGTGTTCACTCTGGGGGTTAGTCAAGGTCGTGTTAATGGGAGATTCAGGAGACTAGACTCTATTATTTTAGGGAAAAAATGAATTTTTGTGAAGACAAGATGTATATTAAGTGAGGAAATTTTGCTGGACACAGGTCACAAGCCTTGCCGGAGGGGACAATGAGGTGCAATGGGAGGACCCTCCTTCTTTCTCCCATTCTCAGGGTCCAAGATTTTTTCTGAACTTGTCAAGCTAGGGCAGTGGGAACCCTCCATCAGCACGTGGAGAAATCCTGACTCTCCAGAGAGGAGGTCTTCATTCCCTTCTTCAGTAAAGAAGGGTGGAATGTCACACAGGAAGCAAGTGGTGACACTCAGGGGAAGAGGTGTGGCTATAAGAGGAAGACAGAGAACCAGAAAAAGCAAGAGGGTCACTGATAAGAAAGAAAATAGGACCTAGAGAACATTTACATGCACAACCAAGGGAGGCCAGGCCTTAAGCCCTTCAGCATTTCTCTGAAAGGTGTGAGGTATTGTTAAGTTCCTGTTAGGTCTCTGTTGCTTTGGTGGTTGCCTGAATCATCAGTAAAAGAACGACTTAAACTTTTGGGTCAGTTTCTTCCAGGGAAGAGAGTTGGGGAATTATTCACAAACGAAGCAGTTCCAAATAGGATGTGGGGCTACCTGGTGAGGTTCTGGGGGAGGCATGGAAGGTAGAAGACCTCAGATCACTAGGTGCCTTCCCTGGGACACTGTGCTCAGTATGGCAGACTCCCCTAGAGCCTCCTCTTTACTTGAGGAGAGATGGAGGACCCTGACATACTCTGGTTATATAAAATAGCATGTCAAAGTAATCCAAGTTCTTTAAATAGAAATTGGACCCTGGAGGTAAGAAGTGTTTTGACACATGCTGATCAATGAAAGAACTGGAAGGGTATTTGAGGTGGAATTGAAGCATTGTTCTGGTAACCAGAGGTTCCCAAGCTTAATTACCTATCAAGATTCAGCTAATGAGTTTTTAAAAACACAAATATTTGGGCCCCATCTCAAATTGGCCAAATTAGAATATACTGAAAAGAATCTATATAGTATTTTACACAATGATTCTAAAACACAGTCATGTTTTAGAGGCAGCAGTTCAGATGATCTTTTAGATAGAAATCAAATTCTAAGATTTTATGACTCATGTGAGTTGCAACTAGAGTCCTAGGAATTTGATAAATTTTGGTGCCACCCTATATATTGGATTAGTTTATAAGCTCTGGTTTTTCCAAATTGTGTGCAAACTGGGTCAGTTTTTATCATGTGCTAAGAGTGGTTACATTTCAGTTGCTACCTGCTGGGATTGGCAGGTAGAGCGGTGGATGATGACCTGGCTGGCGTGTCGGCTCCCAGAGACTGGCAAATAAGCTGAAAGAGGATTCTAGAACCTTTCCTGGGACAGTGAGTATCATGGACCTAACAACGCCATCTGCTACCCATGTTCTTCCTTCCTTGCGTAGGCTGAGGTCAAACAGTGAGAGAAACATAATGATGAAAGGGAAGGTGTACAAGGCAAGTGTGGTGTGATACAAGCATTCTCAACACCTAGTTTCCCAGATAGGTGTGAGGCAAGCAGGGGTCATGGTGCATGTTCATTGGTCATTTTTATTATAAAGGGCTCTGGCAAAAACTCTTCTGAGGCTCGATTTTATGCTCATTACCTGTTAACCAAGGAAAGGCTATTAAAGATAGGCTCGATATTGAGCTCAAAGTGACAGAATATAAAACTGGGAATCCAGCTTGTAGAGGTCAATACTTGAGCCTAAGGGCTTGTTTTTGGATTTGTCCATACTTCTATATTATGCACCTTAGTGATCTGGTTACAGGTCCACTTGTTTGTCATACTCTTGCTCCATGGAACCTTCTCTCCAAGCTAGCCGCCACCTTTCTGCTATGCCCACTCCTTCCTTCCTAAAATTTTAGTGGCTCTATGCTGCAGACAGAACAAAGCATGGCACACAAACTTTCCCCACCTCCATCTGTCTCTCTACCTTGACCTTTGGCCACTCCACATTTTAATGCCCTATCTTTGAGCTGTAACTACTTACCTACCTTTGAACAAACTTTGTTGAACTTTGCCCTCTTGCCTTTGCCCATTGTGCCCGTGACCCCACCTACATCCCTTGATCACCCCATGGTCCTTCAGACAATAGGTGACACTTCTTCACAATCCTCCCCCACAATTACTTACCACCAAATGGAGTTTATCTCCATACTTGGGTCCACCACTATACCTAGAACACAAATTTTTACAGCATTTATTTTTGTCTTGCAATTGATGGTTTGTAAGTCTGTTTTTTTCTCTTCTAATAGACCGCAGTGTGTTGAGTGAAGGCATGGTTTATTATCTTGTTCCAAGCTATATCCCCATTTCTTTTTTTTTTTATCCCCATTTCTTGCTCATACAAGCTACCACACGTGTGTGTGTGTGTGTGTGTGTGTGTGTGTGATGAATATTTGACAATTAGAATCAATATTTAGGGGATTTTTCTTTTCTTTGTGAGACAGTGAGTTCTAGGAACTTTGGGATGTAGTCATGTATCAGGAACATTGCTTTCTCCACCTGTGATTGCCCACCTGTGATTCAGATCAACCTGGGTATATCTTGAAGAACAGATAAATAGAATACTAGGTATTACTAGAAAATAGTTTATATCATTGAAAGAATCACAGCTTTATCTTAAGGAAATCAGGCAAGTCAAACAGGAAGAAGGATTTTAAATGCAGTACAGTGCATGTTATTCTAAGAATTGCTGAGCTAGTCCTCATGCATTGACTATTGAGACCTGAGAGAAAGGGCTACAATAATTTTTTATGGAGCAAATAATAACAGACTGGAATGTATGTGCGATCAGAGGCATTTTCTAGCAAAGAGTAGCCCTAGTAGGGGTGGAAAAATATTTGTTTCAGTTGGGATGACATTGTTGAAACACATATTGATGTAGAGTAGACATATAAGCCTACCAGGAAGCCAGACAAGGCTAAAACTGGGGTTAGGGGAAGCCATATAGGCAGAAGAGAGGAGCAACATGGTGGGCACATGGTGACTAAACCCGTAACAGTATACTTCAGGAGTCCCTGAATTATTTGTGAAAAAAGGTTCTGTTCTTCAAAATGGGGAAAGCCAGAAACAGTGAAATTCTATTTTTTATTGAATATGTTTCTACATTTGGGGTGATCTTGCAAAAAGGAGGACATCAATTTCTGCCTATATGTAGACCAGGACATGCATGAAGAGGTAACCATGCAGAAACATGTTAGCAGTTATTTCTTCTTTCTAGCTTGAACTTTCTGGTCAATAACTTTTAGTTATTTAGTTATTAAAATAACTTTTAATATTGCCAAAGGTTTGAACTGCTATTTTGTCCTAAGAAAAACTCAAGATGAGAAAAAATTGATTCTTTCCCAGTAAGCTAAACTTGGCATCAGTATATGTTACTGTTGGCATCTGAAAAGTGGCTAATTTGAAAGGATAGGCTTAAAAAATAGGTAATTTAATTTTATTTCCTTTGAAAAGTTCATGTGAGTGAGAGATAGCCCAGCAGTTGGTATAAATATGTGAGCCAAAGGGCAGTTCTTAATGACATAGAAGTGAAGGCTCCACTTACACCGTCAATGTAAGAGAATGTCACAAGAGTTCTATTTGGGAGCTGCTTGCCTGTGGATGAAACAGTGACTTTGGCCTCAGAATTTTAACTGAAATGACAAAGTAGGGATTAACCTGAAAGGTTCTCTTTGGTTTAATCACTCTGGCCACACTACTGGGTGCTCAGTTAGAAGGTGAAAAGAATATAATGGCATTATCTGGCATCTTCATTTACAGCACATAAAATGAAAAGTCAGGGAATTTAGTTAGCATTAATTTTAAGGAACCAAACAACAACTACCTGATCATCACCACCATTATCAGTAAGACCTGGAGCAGGCACCTGAAATGCAGACCCTATCTGACGGGTCAAGAAGTCACAGCATCATGATCATCATGAGAAGGGAGAAGCTGCCAAGATCATCTGATCCAGTGCCCTCATCCTGTAAATGGATAGGTTATTGATTGAAAGAATTAAACAGGTTGTTTTCTAATTCTTGATCTGAACATAGTGTAGCTCCCAAGAAAATGGTCTTAAGACTTGGGTTAGAGCCGGATAGGAAAATTTGTGCAGGAATGCTGTTGATTTCCCCAGAATACAAGGCATTTATTTAGAATAGTAATACTATGCTCAATTTTTATCAGTATCAATTTTTCTCAGATGATTCAGATCATTCATGTTTCCTGATAATTTTTATTTATTTACCCATTTGAGATGAATTAATCCTGTAAAAATTTGAACAACAGTTATTCTCCTTGTAGTGAGTATTTATTATTTTGTCTGACCTGAACCTAAATCCATTTTACACTTGAGGGCCTCTTTCTTATCTCTAACATGGAGGTTCTGGTGAGGGCTATGAATTATAGTGATGGCAGAGCATCAGTGGATCTAAGCAGGTGAATCCTAATATTCTTTTGCTGTCACTTCATTGAACAGCTCAGTGATGGGCATAGGACGCAGTCCTGGCCAATCATGGAGATTATGGAAGATTTTTCTTCCTGGAACTAGAGGGAAGCTATATATATAACTTTTTTTTTTCTCCCCGTTCACAAAGCTGAGAGTGCAAACTTGGTTCTGCTTTTGTGGATGTTGCATCCTTGAGAAGCAGATCACTGGCAGCAAGATGCAGAAAAGAGAGACAAAAAATAAAAGTCAGATGGCTGTGAGTGTTGAAGTTCCATATTATACACCCTAATTGTCCCCACCCTCTCCTTTTTGGAGGCTTGCTTGTGTGTACCCATAAATTCCCTTCTCTTTCTTTCACTGTCCACTGCAAGTGTCCTGATACTTTCTGGTCTTCTTTGTCCTTGATTCTCCCCTAACATTGATAATAGTGCTAGGTAAGGAGTGAGTGTGAAATTCAGCAATACAGCGAATTGGGAGATGTGAGGACCTGGAACAAATGAATACTGAAGTAGGTAGCTGGGAAGAAGTCAAGTTCACTTGGCAATATGTGGACCAGGGGGGCAGGAAGAAGTAATCTGGGCAGGTATTCAGTATTGGGAAGGTTCCAGAAAATATAAGAAGTATGTGTTAGAAATCAGAGAGATGAATGAAGCACAAGGGCAAATCTGGGAGCGTTACTCTCTAGACTGGGTGAGATACTGCACAAATAGGGAAGACAACAAGATGGCATGACCTTCAGCTCAGTTTTTAAGATAGGCATAGGCAGCAATATAGAAGTCCAATTACAGAATCAAGACTTGAGGTGCAAGGGATGAGTCTTGTGCGATTAGGGTGGAGGACCAATAGTTAGAGATGCAAGATTAGTCCAGAATGAAGGTGAACAAAGGCAGCCACTTATTTTGAGTCCT
Source organism: Urocitellus parryii (assembly GCF_045843805.1). Taxonomy (NCBI): domain Eukaryota; kingdom Metazoa; phylum Chordata; class Mammalia; order Rodentia; family Sciuridae; genus Urocitellus; species Urocitellus parryii. The sequence goes on from NW_027552352.1 coordinate 75,544, forward strand.
ATAAGGTCCAGGGCTTCCTAATTCCTATTGCCATAGTATTGGCTCCAAAACCTTGAGAGCAAAGAGGAGTGTGGGAACAGAGGAAGAGGTTGAGCTCATACATGCAGATCATCTGCTTCCAATTTGGGGGAGAGAAGGGAGGTCAGTAAAAGACAGGTCCTTTGATATAAACAGCATCCATCTTTCTTAAGACTAAACAAGAACAAAGCATTGGGATCATACATTCCTGAAGGGCAGCAACTCCAAATTGTAGAACGTCAGTCCTGAGTTAGACCAGAGAGACCATATGTGCAACTCCTTCTTCTTTTCAGCTAGTGTTCCTTAACAATTGTTTCCTGGACCACTAGCTTTACCTTCATTAAAATGGAAATTAGTGGTCTCTAATCCAGTGTCCTAAATCAGACTCTGGAGATAGGAGAAAGAGGTAGAAATTTTTATTTAAACCACCCCTGGGGTGATTAGGAATCCCAGGTGTCTGTTCTTAACCCTGACTGCCTATTTTAATCACCTAGGGTTGATGTTCCAACCATAGAGCAAATGAGCTGAGTTTTGGGGGAAGTCACTGGCATCCTAATGAGCACCTAATGGAGAGACGCTGGTGCAGAAGGTGATAAAGTGACTTTCTAAGGTAGAGTCAATAGAAGAATGGTAGAGCTGGAGCCAGAATTTAGTCTTTGCTGAAAAGAAAGAAAAAAGTCTGTCTGGTTTTCAAAAGGAAGTGGACAAGCATCAGAATCCGAGGAATGGACTCAGTAATTTGAGAGAAAGGGCAATAGGTCTAGTGAAAGAAGCAGGGATTTGGGCCTATCGGTTGTGTTTGTATACCACCCATTACCTGGTGTGCGATGGGTGAATTGCATTTAATCAGGAGTGCACTGACAGAAATGAAATGAAATTGCTGCAAGAAAAAGCCGCAGCTTAAACAGCACCCAATGAGTGGTCAATGCATTAACTTGTCTTGCTACCAACAAATCTCATAGCCCCAGGCAGCCATCCAAATCGATGAGCAGGAACACACAAAGCTGGCTGTGGAGTTGAGGTGGAGAACTGAAAAGAATAGGACTCCATTGATGCCAGAGGAGAGATAAGGAATTAAATCATGTGCTATGTCCTCCTCCTTTTCTAAGAGTCTGATTTTGTATTGGGAAGGCAGGTCTGTCTCAGACCTTCACTAATCTCTCAGTGCTTTGGCTCCAGACACAAATTAAATTTCTAGGCTGCAAGAGTTGAAGAATTTAATCTGCTGCACATTCTGGGGGTGATGTACTGCCTTCTGGGTTTCTTTTTTTTTCTGCAATGTGATTCTGATTCCAGCAAGAACTCTCAGTGCACCTGAAGTAGTGAAGACCCCTTTCTGAAGAGGGCTGCTCCAGCCTTCACTTCCATTCCTGGGTTAGCTGTGAGCATTCCATGATGCTGCCCCTCTACAGATAAGACCTAAATAGCTGCAGGTATGGTTTAGGAATTTAGTCGAATACAGTGGTGCTTATGGTAGGATGACTCACTAAAGAGTTAATGTATTCTTCTCTGCCGGATGGGCCTTTGAAGGAAACCACTTAGGATGCAAGATGGGGTTGCATCCCTGGAAGAGGTGGGCTGGGAAGGATTGCAGAACCTTCTGAAGGTGGACCATTATCATTATGGTGGCCAAATTCAGAGTATTTCTACTGAAGGTGTTGAGAGCCACAGCCAAAGGGGCCCCAGCAAACTTCCAGCTGCCGGCTGATGATTGGCTCACAGTGGCCCCAGCAACATCTAGCTGATTGGCTCCTCTGTGGTGATGTTCATTGGGCTGTTTCCCTGCCCTTCAGACTGCCAGCTGATGATTGGCTCACAGTGGCCCCAGCAACATCTAGCTGATTGGCTCCTCTGCGGTGATGTTCATTGGGCTGTTTCCCTGCCCTTCAGACTACGGAACTGCTCATTGGGGGACTTCTTTGGCTCCGCCCACGCGACCCAGCCAATCGGCCTCAAGAGCAGGAGGATTGTGGGAGGTGGTTTTGGTGTGTGTGGGGAGAGGCTTGTGGAAGCCGGTGGTGGCGGTTGGGCTCTGAGGGTTTTCTCCTTTGGAGCTGTTTTGCTTGGCATTTGTAGTTCTAAAAATAAAATTAGTTTCTTTTGATAAGTGGCTCCTGAATTGTGCCCAGCCAGACTGCGGCAGAAGGGAAGGAAAAGAATAAGATGTCTAGTCTTGTCAGTGTCTGAGGATCTTAAAGACAACCTGTGGAGCAATCCTGAAACAGATGTACAGCAGCCTCATCTTAAGAAGATCCACATGAGATACTAAGGCAGAACAGCAACTTGAGGGAGGTGAGTGAGGGACCCATTGGATGCCAAGTAATTGGTTCAGTAATTAAAGTAAGTAATATCTTAATGCAATGTTTTACAATCAAACTTCACACAAAAATACACACTAAACAAATAGCAAAAATTTGAGTAAGGGAAAGATCTGTAATAGCCATGTTGAGCTATACTGAAATCTGACACAAAAAGAAAAATTAAAAAAAATAATAATGGTTTTAAATTATAAGGAATACAGCAAATAAATAATAACAAGGATCTCAGTGAATCAATTACAGATGAATTACAGAGCTAAATGTGAATAGTAAACAAGAAAGACTCTTGAAGGAAAATAAGCATCCTAATAAACTGCAAATAGTTTTTTTTAAGTAGGACTCCAAAACACTAAACACACAGGAAAAATCATAAGAAATTGAATTACAATAAGATTAGTTATTTGTGTTCTTCAAAAGTCACCATTAGGAGGATGAAGAGGCCCTTCAAAAGGAGATGGTATTTGCAATGAAAAATAATCTGACATAAGAATCAATTTTCAGTCTGTTAAGAATGCCTTCAAAGGAAAATGAAAAGTTAACCAAATGAAAACACATACAAAAGACTAAAACAAGATACATCTCCAGGCCCTTTTATTCTTTTTAAATTTCTTGATAGTCTCTTGTTAAGTTGCCCCAGGGTCTTGTTAAGACTAGGCTTGAACTTGTGATCCTCCTGCCTCAGCCTCACAGTAGCTGGGATGTGAGGTGTGTTCCACCCTACCCAGCCAGAGAAAATATATATTTTAAAAAATCCAAGTGTTGGAAGGCACTGGAGAGAATTCAAAAGGAAGCAGAAACTCGAGGGAATTAGATGCTTGAGAGAAGGAACAAAACTAAGGAAAAACCCTCCATTTACACAACTTTTCCCATGAAGACATTCACGAGTCCATGACCCAGGGGTATCTAGAACTCAAAGAAAGCTGTAGTTTTATGGGCTTGATGATTCAGGAATAGAATTTAGGGATGCCAGGACAGTTACAAATTAAGGAGAGAAAGTCCTGAAAAGGAGGGGCCTCTGGAGAGTCCCTAAATATGTGTAAAAACTCTCTTCAAATCTCTGAGGGTGCATTCATGGGGGAGGCCTCAGGTAACAAAGTGAAAAACAAAAGCTGGGAGTTTGGAAAAACAGAACATAGATTTTAACTGCAGCCCATTACCAGGGAGACAGTTTGAAGTTTGAATCTGTACAAATAAAAAGCTTTGGTAAATTCCTTAGACTTTCTGTTGAAACCCCAGAAGGGAAATGCCTGATTCTTTCTAAAACTATGGAGAAATCCCTGCCACTAGAGCAACATAAAATACCAGCAACCACAAGTTCAAGGTTTTAATCTAGTAGTTAAATTGTTGGCTTGATAGATACTCCACAACATGCAGTATACCACAAGGATAATAAATTATATTTACAAAGAAACTGAAAATTGGGACCCATAATCAAGAGATAAAACAGTCAAAAGGAACAGAAATTAAGATGGCCAACATACTGGAATCAGTGAACAAAGTTCTTGAGAAGTTTTTATAAATATACTTAAGGACTTAAGTGATTACACTATCCTAATAAGTGAACAAGTGGGAAATTTCAGCATAAAAACTAATTTAAAAACACAAGCTAATATTTTAGAACTGAAAAGTACAATATAGAAAATTAAGTTTATCAGATGAATCTGAGCCTTACAACCCCAGAGGGAAGCACAGTCCTGTAGACACAGGAATGTTAGGCCAGTGGCATTCATTTCTTCTGATTTAGAGAACTACAAGGTAATAAATTTGTGGTGCTTTAAGCTACTAATTTTATGATAGTTTGTTAAAACTAATTCATAGGTTATTTATGCTGAAGGAATTCACAAGAGACAGAATCTTGGATCTATGAGGAAAAATTAAGGGTACAGGAAATGTTTAATTAATGAGTAAATATAAATGAGTATCCTTTTATCCCTCTATTAACTTCTTTGAGATGCAAAATTGAATGCAAAAGTCACAATATCCTTTTATAGTTAAATTCTAACGTGAATGTGAACTGTGTGATGAGCACACAGTAGGGTGTCAGATAAATGATACTGTTGCGTATATTTCCTTTTTATTTGATGTGGTACAATATAAACTCTATCAGACTGTAATGATACACACACAACAAAGCAATAAGTAAAACATAAAAAGGGGGCAGCTAAAATAAAGCTTAGCTAGAATTAAAATGAAATGCTTGAAAAAAAATCTGTTTAGCTCAAAAGAAGGCAAGGAGAAATGAGTAAACCAGAAAGAACTTTTAAAAAGAAGGAAAAACAGAAAACAAATATCAAATAGGTAGACTTTAAAGACAAAATATATGCAAAATTATCATAACTGGTAATTTTGGACTATGCATTCCAATTAAAAGGCATGCATTGTCAAACTGTATAGCAAAGCAAAATCTAAGCACATGCTGGATTTTAACAAACTACTAAAAGAGTTGCATTTTAATTCAAACAAGGTTGACAGTAAATGGATTAAAAAAGATATGCCTTGCAAACATTAACCATAAGAAAAGTATATTAATATCAGAAAAAAATGGGCACAAGGAATATCACCAAAAGGGTAGACAAAGAAAAGACCAATTCATCAAGGAAGACAAAGCAGTTACAAATATGTGTTAAAATAATCACCAAATTTCAACACACATTAAGCTCAAACTGGCAGACTTTCAAGGAGAAATAGACACTTCTATAATTATAGCTGAAGATTTTAACACAATTCTTAATAATTAAAGAAGCAAACAGAGAAAAAAGTAAGGATATAGAATATTTGAACAATACTCTCAGCTAAAACAAATGGATTGTCTTTTATAGAAGTTACCCACCCAAAGGACAATGTGCCTTTTATTTTCAAGTACACATGAAACAGATATCTAAACAGATCATATGCTGGAAGTTAAATGTCTCAATGAAATTCAAAATATTAAAATCATATAGAGCATGTTCTGTAATCACAAAGAAAATAATTTAGAAGCCAATCATAATAAGATATCTAGAAAAGTCCAATATTTGGAAATTAAACAACACTTTTAAATTACCTTAAAAAGAAGAAGAACATTAGAAGTGCTTTTGAATTGGATGAAAATGAAAATAAAGTATGTATAATCATGGGATTCCGATAAAAGAGCAGTTAGCATGAGGAAGTTTATAGCTTTAAATGCTTAGAAGTTTTAAATCAATAACCTCAATTTCCAGTCAGGTAATTTCAAAAAGATTAGCAAATCGAATCCAAGGAAAGTAAGAGAAAGAAAAAAACAAATAAAATGGAAGGAAACAATAGAAATAAAACATAACAAAGACACAGTTCTTTGAAAAGATTTATCAAATTGATAAAATTCTATTGAACAAAATAGAGGGAACACAAAATACCAATAACAAGAATAATGGTAAGATATAGGCACTAGGAGGCTGTTGAGAAGGACTTTGGTACTATTTTTATGCCAATGTATTAAACTTAGGTGAAATCAACAAATACCTTGCAAGATTAATATTACCCAAACTGATATAAGAGTTAATAAAAAATATGAAAACCCTCATAACTATTTCAGAAATTGAATTTTGGTTGAAAACCACACAAAGAAGTATCCAAGTCACATGGTTCATTGGTGTGTAGTAACAAAGTTAAAGAAGAAGTAAAAAAATAAATAAATAAAAAGAAAGAAAAGGTATAAAAATAGAAAGGAACTGTCTTTACAGATGGCACGATCAAATTTTAAGGAGTTTTCAAAAAGTTACTAGAAACAATCTGTGCTTTTAGCAGTGTCATTAGCTATAAGCTCAATATATTTTAAAAACTCTATTTTTATGCATTAGCAACAAAAATATTAGAAGAAAAAATAATGAGGATTTATTTATCCCATTTAAGTAAGATAAAAATAAAAAAATGATTAGAAATTTTTATTATATTTGTAAGACTTTAAAAATTAGAAAACATTACAGAAGACTAAAAGAAATTAGAAAACATTACTTGAAGAATAAGAATAAGCAAAAAAAAGATGAATGGAAGAATAAATATTGGTACTATTCTTTTCTAAATTGATTTATAAATTAAAATAACCTAATCTAAAATACCAATAGGCTTTTAAAATACTTTGTAGAATTGACAATTTAATTTCAAAATTTACATGGAATTCAAAACAACCTAAATTGGCCAGGAAAACTTTGGAAGAAGAAATAGTGGTCTCAAGACTCCTTTGATGGTCAAGGTATAAATGAAGGATGACTCCTTTTCATTTTCAAAGTGAGACTGTTGGGTGCAATTTCAAAGACTTTGATGATTTTCATCTCTACAGGTAAAAGGAGGCTTGAAAGTGAATTGCATCATGGGTAAATTGTGCAACAACTGGCAATGCTTGCCATTTTTAGCTTTTCTTTTTTTAAGGGAAATATTCTATCCTTTGCAACATGATTGTCTATATGTTTAACAGACCTGAAGCTATCACTGTATAAAGTGAAAAGACCTACAATAAACAAATTCAATTATTCTTCTTGCTATTGACTCTACTGTCATGCTATTCAAGATATTTGTTAATCACCTACAATAATGTCAGTCACTATTTTGGGTATAGGAAATACAGAAATGAATGTCCTAGCCCACAATTTCAAAAATTGAAAAGAAAATTTATGATGTAATAGAGTATTATAACTTTTATTATAGAAACATATTAGTCAGGGAGGTTAGGATGTGCTGCAGTAATGAATAGCTCCAGTATTTCACTGACCAAATAAAGAAAAGGCTTATTTCTCACTCACACAAAATCCTTTAGCCATTTTCCATTATAAAATTCTACATATAATACCTTGGCAAACCAGGGTACTGGAACATTTGATATCACAGAGCTTTATTATCTGGAAAATGTGACCTTAGCTGATAGTAGAGGGAAAGAGAAGAGTGGAAAATTACCTACATTCCTTAAATGCTTTGGACTGAAAGTGACACAAATGATTTCCACTCACATGTCACTGACCAAAGTCACATAGCCATGCTTAATTTCAACGGAGTGGAAAAGTACAGTCTTTCTGTGACTAGAAGGAGAGTTGAATTGGCTAAAATATTGATTATTAGTAATGTTTATCTTACAGATACAGTATTCTGTTGAAGCACACAGGCAAAGGTACCTAAGAGATTATGTGAGTGGTGACACATACTAAAAAATGAAGAAGATGCATGTTAAAAATGAAGCGGGGCTATCTTTTGATGTAAGGGCCAAGAGGGAGTCACATGTGCCAAAGTTTGAATATATTGGGGAAATTGTCAGTTTCTTGGTATCTGTGGAAAGAGGGATAGAGAAAGGAGTTGTCTGCAGATGCAGCCAGGATGAAAGTATTCCTTTAACTAACACAATGGCAGCTGGGTTGTCAGTAGTATCCATTACAAGAAAATAAAGGGTTTTGACACAATATTCTTACTTAGTATGAGAGCAGTGATTCAAAGAGTTCTTGAAGTAAATTAGGACTAGAGAGATAGCTTCCCAACATGTAAAGACTTGCCAGAAAAGTTAAAGGAGCATTTGGAAAAAAAGGTGCTTATCCATAATGTAATTCTCAGACTTCAGATTACACACTTCACTTGGAAAGAAATCATTCTTGCTGTGTTCTGGGGAAAAATGGATTCATCTTCTTTCTCTTGTTATTAGAGAATGAGCAGGATGACCTGGGTTTCATTTCTGACTTTTTTTCTTTTAAAGATTTCCTAGCAATGGCAGCAGGTGTCTCCGGTTCTGAGTGGCCCCTGGAGGGTTTCACTCCAGCACAGATTGATGGAACATGTGAAATGACTGGAGGGCAGGTTGTGCTCTTGGCACACCAGCATTCTGTAAGCACTCATCAAGGTAGTGTTCCCTGGCATGCCATCGGTATAAATCTTGTGGCTCAATCAGGAGATTTCAAGGAGCATTTGCCCCAATATTCTTTGTAAGACAAGAAGTATGCATGCAGTTCAATAGCCAAATATTTATCCCAAAGGGGAAATGTGTTTGGTTCCATTGAAATCATTATATGGATTATTCTAAGGGAGAAGGTGACCAGTAAGAAGCACAGTAAATTTTCAAAGAAAACTTTGTTCAACTCTGAGTATTATTTTACAAATGGGAATTTATTCAAAGTCACATAGCTGGTTATACTAACACTACAATGAAGGTTTATTGACTCCAATGATCTTTCTTATATTATAGTGAATCTTAATTTTTACTAATACCTCATCCAAATCCAAATTAGTCACATTCTTGTTATTGTTATCTTATTATTCTCATTTTTTGGTTATTACTTTTTTGCATGTCACTCATAAATTCTCGGTTCAATTCCTTCTGAACCAAGCATATCCTTCCATTAGAGCTCTATCAAGGAGGATCTACTAATAGTAAACCTTTCTAAAAAATCTTTATTTTACTTTACTTACTAAAAAACTATTTGATTGAAATAGAATCTCAGTATAGAAGTTTTTAGGTGAGTATAGAAGATAGATTTTTATTCTCAGCATTACAATAATGTTTTATTGCCCTCTGGTCTTCATTGGCATTGATGAGACTCTGCTGTCATTTTAATTATATACCTTTTGCATGAAAATATCTTTTCTCCTCAGTTATTCTTAATATTTCATCTTTATCTTGGGATTCTGCAATTTATCTATTGTATGTCCAGTTAAAAATGTTTTTTCTTTGTTTAGCTTGGGATTCAATGTACTCTATTTAAAAAATAAATATTCATTCTTTCACCATTTCTGTAAAATTCCAAGATATTACTTCAAAAGATCATGGTTTTGTTATCCTATCTACACTTGCTTTCTGTTACTTATTTTAGATATGTGTTGAAATTTTTCATTCCATTTTCCATGTCTCTCTAAATTTTCATGTTATGTTTCTTTACTTTCTTTTCAGTTTTAGCTTCTAGTTCAGTAATTCTCTCTTTAGTTGCATTTAACATGCCGTTTTATTTCTTTACTAAGCTTAATCTCAATAACTATGTTTTCATTTATAGAAGCTCCATTTATTTCATTTTCCAATTGAATTGATCACTTCTCATATATTCTAGTCTTCCAGTGTGATTTGTCCTTTTTTTTTCAAATAACACTTATAAACATACATATGTTATCATTATTGTTAATTTAGCATCTTATTGTTCTATAAATTTGGATTCTTGGAACACAGATCTTGTCTGATATTGTACCTACAATCTTCCTGGTGTTTTTTAAAATTTTTCTTTATGTAACTTGTAACTTTTCTTATGAGCTCACTTTCGGTGGGGATTATTAACTCTGGTGGAATTTGCACATAATCCTTTGATAAAACATTGCCAAAGAGTGGTTCCACATTTGTGTGTGCCAGATACTCTGGGAATTTTCCTATCTACATGACCAGTTTTTATGTTGAACTATCAATACTGGTATTCTTCCATCAAGGAGATTAGAAAAATTCCATGTAGGCTCTGTTCTATAAAAGGACTAAAGCTAAAGAGGGAGGGTAGATGGGGTTCTTGGAAAGATATGTAGATCCACCAGATGCCATTTCTGGTGCTTTTACATGGCGAGCTGAGCCTATTAGTATCTGGCATGTTAAATTCTCAAGAATCTGGAAGGAAGACAATCTCATCTTTGCCAAAATGAATCTTCATTCCAATACAGACAACAAGTAGCAGCTTGCATTCCAAAGGACACAGAGCTGGAAAATCCACATTCTGTACCTAACACCCCGCAAAATGTTCAAGCTGCTTTTTCCATCATTGAAAACCGAGTGCACAAGAGATTCTTAAATATGGCTAGCATCTTAAAATTCTGAGTTCCTGCTACAACACATGTTGGCCTCCTGCAGGTACACATGGCTTCCTGGCAATACTTCTCAGTATTTTCTAAGATGCAGATATATTGTGGCTCTCACAGTAAGGGATTGATTTAAAAGTTTAGACTAGGTTCAACTGATACTCATTTTATATTAAGCATGGTAACAATGACTAATATCATGTGGGCCAGGCAGCAAGTAAATGCTTTATATTAATTATGCCGTTTAGTCATTTCTAACCTCCTGGCTCTCTATTTTACAAATCAAGAAAGCGTGACCTGGAGAATTTAGTAACTTACATATGGCCATGAATGTAGGGAATTTCAATTTGAATTTGAGCAATATGATTTCTACATCACACTCTTAAACTCAATGTATATTGCTGCAACTGGAATTGTTATTTCTTCTTCTGGAAAATAATGGAGATAAAGATTTTTTTTAGAAAAACAATAGACATCTACTTTCAAAGTCATTTCAGCATTGTAAGTACAATTTTCGACAAGACTGACCCATGGAGCTGAAGTGACCACAGGGGTCCTCAGTGACTGGTTCTTGTGATCCTACAGGAAGGATTTCAATCAAGCCACACAGAGTAACAAGCAGGAGTTTATTAGAGAAACTGAAATGAGTGCCAATACGGTGTGGTATGTCTCCAGAGAGAACAGTGTGGCTCTAATGGAGTCTGCACTTTCAAAGGGCTTTGAATCCCCTTGTTTCTCACACCCTATTAAGTGAGTTATTACCCTTTTGACAGCCCTTAGCAAAATTTCATTTTGAGAGTCATGATGACCTGGTCACAAGGGATAGACATGACATGATTTAGATGGCCTGGTTACAGGGTTGGTTGGACAGCCTGGTTGCAAGAGATAAGGTCTTGAAACAATACTTCCCTTTAAGGAGTTACAATTAAAGTGGTCGGGGGAGGTTTGAAATAACCAATTTCCATTTTCCAGATGTTTGTCTGCTTTGATAAAGTTCCCTGTGATTCCCGGTCCTGTGATCTATGGACTCTCTTGGATGCATATGTCTGATGTTCTCCTGTCACGTATCACCCTTCATTGTCCTTCTTCCATTGACCTGCTCCTGGCTGCCTAGCTACCTAACACAGTGTCCTGTAACCACTTTGATATTAACTCTTGCCCTAGTTCTCAACGAACCATCTAGATGTTCCCTAAATATCACTAATTTGGCAAATCTGTATATATACCCATTAGTTTATGTGTGTGATATATAAATTTCTCTTAGACATAGCTCAGAAAGACACTTGTTCATATTGTGTCCTGAAAGTTTCACTTTGAGAAGAATGGTTACCATAATGCTTTTCAGGTATTATACAACTTAAAATAAGACTTAAAAGAGATTGGCAAGTTATACTCCATGCATATATAATATGTCAAAATACACTCTACTGTCATGCATATCTAAAAAGAACAAATTTTTAAAAATGTTAAAAAGAGAGAGAGATTAAGTTAGCAGTTATTGGTGCCCCTGCCGCTTGCCGGTGCTCAGTGACTAAATGATAACTAGCTTGTTTTACTCATTTTCCCCCAAGTCTCAGCCTCCCCTCCCCATCCACCAAGGTTCCTTCATCTGTTCCATCTCGTGCTTGGCCTGGGTGACAGAAAGCCAGGAAGAGCAGCTGAGGTGATTCTGAAGAGGAAAATAATGTGCTTTCCAGAGAAAGACAAAGAAAACTAAGAAAATTGCCTCTTTTTTTAAGTAAGTTTTCCCCATAGTTAAAGCACATGATCACTCAAGAAAATTGGGACCATACAGAAAAAAAGAAAGCTCCACTCACAGTTCTATCAGCCAAGACAATCACCATTAGTAGATCTGCTTATCTCCTAGTCTTTTATTGATGCAGTTTTGTGCTTTTGGTTTTTGATAGTTACAATCATATTGTGGAATCAAATCTGTTTAGGGTTTTGTTTGCCTAATTGTATAGCAAGTGGTTCCCCAAATACTGTTTATAGGGACACTCTCCGTGCTTGGCCCAGGGTTGCATTCTCCTGAACATACTAGTTGGTGCTAAACATTCAGTGCTGTCTGAGGTCATTAAACAGTGGACCTCAGCAGAGGTGTGATTCCCAGCAGCTGATGCTGGCAGCCACCTATCCCTTCTCTTCACACCCCTTCCTGGAGCCTTAAGATGTCTCCTGCCAAGGTTTCTTCCAGTTGCTATTTATTCAAATTTTTATTAATCCTGACAACAGTGGTGATATATAATATTGCCCTTTATAATGGCAAAGGACTCCCACCAACTTTTAATTGCCTGCTAATCTTTTGTAAATCAGTTCTTTGAAGGTATCTTGAGTTGCTGTGAAATGAATATTTTTTTTGCATCCTGTGTAACATGCTTATTTTTTTTTCCTTCCATCCCCACCTTCCTGGCCTCAGCCCTAGCACTTAATCACATTTCACCAGGCATAATGGATTAAACTCTAACAAGAGCCCAAATTAAATGTCGAAAAAAGAGGCCACTGCAGAATAAGCCAAATGCCTTTGGCAATCACTCAAACTGGGGAAAGGACAGTCATTGGTCGGGATCTCATCTGCTTGGATTGATTTATTAGCAATTAAACCATAAGGGGATTATATAGTAACAGTGCGAGAGAGAGAGAGATGTTAAACTAGAAGAGACATCAGTGGAATGGAGGATGGGGATTGAGGGGGACCAATGAGGAATGAGAAAAGGGAAGAATGGTGGAAAAAAAAAGAAAAATATTTCAGAAACTTATGCCTGTTGATTAATAACTTTCAATTTCTCCATCCATCCAGTCCCATTCCAGTTTTTAATTTTATAAAATTGACTATTCAATAAATGAAATCAGGCGGTATTTGTCTTTCTGTGGCTGACTTATTTCACTTAGCACAATATCCTCAAGGTCCATCTATGCTGTTGCATATTACAAAATTTTATGCTTTTTGTGACTGAATATCCTTCCATTGTATGAATGTACCATGTTTTTTTATCCATGTCTGTCAGTGGATATTCATGTTGTGTCCATATCTTGACTATTGTGAATTTCTCATTTACCGCAAGCAAACATGGGATAACTAACTTCTGAGATCTTGATTTCCATTCTTTTAGATAGATGCCTCAAAGTGAGACTGCTCAATCTCATGATAGTTTTATCTTTGAGGAGCCTCTACATTGTTTTCCACAGTGGTGTGCATGGAGGATTTTGCATTACTATAAAACAGTGGGCAACTGTTCTAATTTTTCCATATATTTGCCAACTCTTTTTTGTTTGTACTGATGATTGAACCCAGGTGAGCTTTACCACTACACTATATCCCCAAAATCGATCTCCTGAACATATTCCTTCTGCCTAACTGAAAGTCTGGGTGTCTGACCTACAGCTCCTGGACCTCCCATTCCCCACCCCTGGTAACCACCATTCTACTCTGTTTCTATGACTTGGACTGTTTTAGATTCTGCATGCAAGTGAGATCATGTGGTATTTGTCATTCTATGCCTGGTACAGGTTCATCTCTGCTGTCACAAATGACAAAATTATCATTGTTATTATAATTATCATTGTTACTATTGAGAGCAGCCATGGTAGTAGTTGTTGTATGGTATCTCATATTTTACACTTCAAAAATTTTAAGAGGGTAGATATCATGTTGAATTACCATAATAAGAAAAAAAGGAAGAAAAATATTTCTGAAAAACATAACATTATAATACACCGCCCTCCAATATTGTAGCATGAAACAACTTTAGTCTTGTATGTTAGAGTCTGTAAACAAGTCAGGATGGTGCCTGGCATTTTGCAGAGGGAGTGGTTTGTGAAGTAACTCCAGCGAGCCATTAAGTGTGGAGATTCCTTATTGGTTGACTGCTGTATCGAGTTTATGTTAATTAGATAAGCTGTGTAGAATGTATAAATACCGATCCTGTCCTACAATAAATGGCTCCTACTCCTGCTGTATCAATGTACACAAGTTGTTTGTCACCCCCCGGTTATTTTGCTGCAGCGGGACTGTGGCACTTGTATCTTTAGTCTTGTAACTTTACCCTGATATCTTTTAAAAAGGGTTCTTGCATCAGATTCTAAGATTTTTTTTCAGTATTTTTCACAGTATTGAGAAGGATGCCTTTCCTACATAGAAATCCAATAAGTGTTTCCTTCTCCCTCTTCCTTTAAAAGTTCTGTATGTGAATCCCTCATGTCTTATAGAGGCTGCTGCAAAGTAAAATGTGTCCATCTAAAGAAAGACTCAGGAAAGAGTATCTTGTTAAGAGAAAGGATTGGAATGTCAAATGCACCTGGACCAAAATTCTGACTTTGACACATACTTGCTGTATGACTTTGGCAAGTAATATAACCTCTCTGAAACTTTCTATGAAATTTAGGCAATTGGGGATTGTTGTCAGGATTATAAGAGTTAACCACACATAAATTCCTTTATATTAGATTGATGTTTATTTTCTGCATATATACCTCCTTTTGGTTTGGGTATAATAAGGGGCTTTAGTTCTTCACCATTATACATAATATTATCGAGTGTTCTGTGATGAGATTGCACATACCTTTGGGTGTGGTTAGCTAGGAGCTAATAATTTATTCCAAGGACACATACAGGGTGTCCAGGGAGTACTTAGTGGCATCTCCTGTCTCATTATTACCTGTCCTTGCAATTTCAGCAGGCTGAGGGTAGCTTCACACTTGTGAAAATCACACCTGCATAATCTCCTTGCCCATTTATCATTGCTTACAGTCCCGTGTCCAGAAGATAAATGCCCATGAAATGTGTAAACAGAAACAGCCGAGACGACTGTAGCCAAGGAGGATGTTAATGCAGAACAATAAATTAGCCATGCATGAGCTGGTAGCAGGTAATATGCTACCTAGAATTGCTCTGTCTCCTACCCAGGATATAACATGGTAAGAAAAAAGCATATGTAGTGGGTGTCACTGGTTAATTGAAGAGTCTTGTTTCACTGAAGTGTAGACATAATTTTTTCCCTCCCTGAAATGTCCCAAACTACTTTCAAAATCCTTTCTCCCCCTGGGTTGCAGAGATGCAACCACAACACAGAGATGCAACCACACAACTTTTCTCTCACTTGAAGTTTCTCAGTCTCAGCTTCTTACGACCTTACCGTCCTTCTTTCCTGCTCCCCAAATTCCTGTTCTCCCCTGCCCTGGGTGGCAATGGAAGCCAGGACTCTCATAGTCACATGCTTCCGTTCACACCAGTCACTCCTCCTTCCAGCTTCCCCAGATCATGTGACCAAGGATTGGGGTGGGTCAAAGAGGAAGGGAAGGGCTGTGAAGTGGAGCCCTTGTCTCCTGATTCCCACTGCTCCCCTGAGTATCAGTGGCCTGTGGTTCCTCCCTAAAGCAGCCTTGTCTTGAGTTTCTGTATGATGCTGGTCTGCTGAGGATGCTATAACAAAACACCTCAGGCCGGACAGCTTAAACAGTGTAAACTTTTTTCTCACAGTTCTGAAGGCTGAAAGTCCAATATGACAGTGTTGGCAGGGCTGTTCTCTTCTGAGGCCTCTCTCCCTGGTGGGTAGATGGCTGCCGTCTCTCTGTGGCCTCACATGTATATTTCCCTGGTCTGTACACCTCTGGTGTCTCCCTTGTGTCCTAGTCCCCTTTTCTTATGAGGACAACAATCAGATTGGATTTGGGCCCACCCTCCTGGCCTCATTTTAATTTATTCACTTTATTAAAGGTCCTATCTCCAAGGACTGCTGCATTCTGAGGTACTGGGGGTTAGGACATCAACTAATGCATTTCAGGGAGAAACAATCCAGTCCGTAATGTGTGTGTGTGTGTGTGTGTGTGTGTGTGTGTGTGTGTGTGTGTGTAAATGTATGCATGTGTGTATGTGTGTACAATTAGGACGTTGGACTTATAAAGACACCTGCTAGGACCAGAATCCTCTCTCAGCACCTTCAGAGGAAAGGTTGTGTGAGGATGAAGTGAGAAGTTCACCACCTACAAGCCAGGAAGGGAAGAGCTATCCTAATCTTGGACTTCTAGTCTCCAGAACTTTGATAAAAAGGAACATCTGTTGTTTTGGCCACCCAGACTGTGATATTTTGTTACAACAGCTTCTGCAGACTAATACAAACACCTTGCATGAAAAGCTCCTGGAAGACTTTTTATGTTTTTTTGTTTGGTTTCCCCCAAGTTAGATGCACATTCCAGAGTGTGGTGCAGCTGCTAGGATGACTGTCAAAGCCATGGCCTGCACCATTGGTGTTGTTCCCATCCAGGGAGAGGACAGCCACCCTGCATGCTGTACTTCTCCAACCACATGTGTATACACCTGGTACCACATTTCAGGACAATGGATACAGGCAAGATGTCTGTGCTAATACTGGAAAGAGCTGCACTGTGTGTGTAGAAAAATTCAAGGAGCTAAGGGTCTCCAACACTGGGAAAAGGAAGCTGGGATTGGACAGGGATGACCTCTGGGATTGAAATGGTAGTGCTAATACCCAGGACGGGAATTTTCAAGCAGTCAGATGTTGTCTGAACATGAAAGACCTTGCCAGCAGAATTATTTAAAACAGGAAAACATGCCCTCAGAAAGAAGTAATCTTATTTCTGGAAGTGACAACCCCAGGCTAGGAAAATATTTGTAAAGGTACCCAGTTCAGTGGATTGCTTGTTGCTTAAGGAGACAGTCACCCTTCAATGAACACACATGGACAGATATAAACCAAAAAAAAAAAAAAAAAAAAAAAAACCAGAAAAATAGATTGTTTAAAGAGGCTAGGCACTAAGGTCAAATTATGGAGATACCAATAAACATCTTAATATTATGTGAAGTCAAAGTACACTGCCAGGCTCCAAATCCGATGTGTTCTTTTTTCATTTGTGCATCTCTTGATTTGGAAAGTTTGCCCTCAGGCAAACAAATGCTCACATTATCGATTTTGATGTTGTTCTTCGTGTCTGTGAAATAATGAGTCTATTCCTTTTTCAATATGGAACTCCCTTTAGAAGCAGAATGCAAACAAATGAACTTTCACAGACAAAATAACGTTGTTTTTGTAAGCATAATGGATGTTTATGGTGGAAAATACAGAAAGGGATATGGAATGACAATAGGTACCCAGATTCTTAGCTCTCAAAGATCACCAGGATTAATAATTTAGTGTATTTAATGCCAGTCTTTTGACTATACAAATGGGCTCACGTGCACAGCTACAATTATAGGTATATACACACACGCCACTTTCAAATTGAAATTAGGTTACATCCTTCTCACAATATCTGACACATTATCAACAATAATATGCCCTATGCCATTAATAAATTTGAAAATGTGATTTTTAAATAACAGGGTCATATTGCATGCACGGGTTTGCCATAATTGACAGTAAATTTCAATTTTTACCCATTGAATATTTACAATGTGGCCAGTGTTTCACTGTTAAAATTAATATTATGTTGAACACCCTTGTATACATATCATTATATACAGCTTTGATTATTTTCTTCAGATAATTATTAAGTATGGGATTAATGGGTCAATGCCTTAGTATCTATAAATCTCTTGATAGAAATTGCTGATCAAGTTGCCTTCCAGGAAGATGATAGCAGTTTATATTCCCATGATCGGTAATAAGGCTGCTGGGTTTTAGCACTCTACTAGTGCTAAGCATAGTCTCTAAAAACAATTTTTTATTTTTTGCCAATTTGATGAACAAGAATGGATCTGCAGCTTTGTTATGATGTTTCATTAGCAAGATGGACCTCTTTTATTTCATATGGTGTTATGTAATTTAAGTGGTTTCTGTTTTGGATTGTCTATTTATAGTCTTTGATAATTTTTCTATTGGCTTTTATCTTTTGTTAATTTGTAGGGAAATTCACAATAGAAAGAAATAAACTGTAACATAAACAGTTCTTTCTTAATAGTTTGCCACTTTTCACTCAATTTGTTTTCCATCATCATTGACTTGTAGAAGATTTTACAGAAATTAAGTTAATACCATGTAGTTTTTCTTTTATAATTGTTTTCCCATTACATTTACACGTAGACATGCTGTGGGTCATGCCTGTAATCTTGGGAAGCTGAGGCAGGAGGATTGCAAATTCAAAGCCAGCCTCAGCAACTTAGTGAAACCCTAAGCAACTTAGTGAGATCTTGTCTCCAAAAAAAAGTAAAAAGGGCTGAGGATGTAACTCAGTGGTAAAGTGTCCCTGGGTTCAATCCCTGGTACCACCCTTCCCCCAAGAAATTACATTTAGAAAGCTCTTTCTACCTTAAAATTAGATCAACATTCAGGTCTATTTTTATTTACTTTTAAGAAGCACTAGAATCCTTTTTGCCCAGTATGTCTCTTAAATGCAGTATGAGGTAGGAATCTAGTTGCCCCATACTGTTTACTGGATATTTCCCCTCCTCAATTGTTTAATTCAGCTTTTTTTTTTCACCACTGTGACAAAAAGACCTGACAAGAATAATTAGAGGCAAAAAAAATTATTTTGAGGCTCATGGTTTCAGAGGTCTCAGTGCATAGATGACTGATTCCTTTCCTTGAGGCCTGAGGTGAGGCAGAACATCAAAGTGGAAGAGTGTGGTATTGGAAAGAGGCTCAGGACATGGTCGCAGGAAGTAGAGAGTAAAATCACCTCTCATCACAACAGAATATAAGGGCACACCTTCATCCACCCACCTCCTCCAGCCTCATGCTACCTGTCTACAGTTACTACCCAGTTAATCCCCATTAACTAATTGCACTGATTGGGTTAAGGGTCTTATAACTCAATCATTTTACCTCTAAATTTTCTTGCATTGTCTCACACATGAGCTTTTGGGAGACACTTCACATCTAAACATCAATTATCTGAGATATCATCAAGAGTCTGTCCATTCATACATTGTAACTACTTATATAATGATTGAAGTTTTATGAGTTAAATTTTGGATTGGTATTTATATGAGAGTAATAAAATATTGACCATTATTGAAGCTGGGTAATGGGAACATCAGGGTTTATCATTATATTATTTTTCCTTTGTACTTAACAATGTTATAAAATGACTTTTATTACAGTTGTGGTTATAGGAAGTCTGAGCCTTCATATTAAACCTCCTGTCTCTTCATTGAATTCAAAATGAAGTCATTGGTCATCAGATTCTAATACCGACTTTACTGCATCATCGCTGCCACTTCTTCCATCCAGATGATTCCCTCCTCTTCCCTGATCTCTTGCCTTCAGGTTCACTGGTTCAGCCATCTGCCCACTGGCCCATGTAGTTGTGCCATTTCTTCTGCACGGGGCTGTGGCTTTGCACACCGATTGCTCTCCCCTGAACCCACTCTGCTGCATCCCATCTTGGTTCATTTGCTCCCTGCTCCCTGCCTGCAGAGTGCCCACTCTTTTTGTCCACCTGGCAAACTTGCATGGCCCCTTCAATCCTCAAATGGAGCACCAGCCTTAGGAAGATTTTCTGGGGTCCCAGGGCACCTCCAGCCCATTGCTAAGTATGGCCCTTTGCTTTCTCCCTGGGATTCCCACCATTGGACACATTCTAGTGTATTTGTTTTATGTGACGCAGAGGGAACAAATAATCACACTTATTCATATAACTTCAGTGTCTAGGAAAGAGCCAGTGAATGGTTGATATGTAAATAAAAGGAAAATCTGCCTTTTCAACCCACATGGAAGAAACAATTATCCTAAATTGGAATTTAATTGGGGTAATCTTTCTGTCTCTTATTTCTTAAGTATGGTTGCACCTCCAGGTTCTATCCAAATGAGACACAGATTTACAATGAAACTAATGGAGCCTGAGCCTCAGGGCCCCTCATTGTGCACACCCTTTCCCAGGCCCTGAAAAAAGACTGGGTGATATGATCACATGCTTATACAATATTGCAATATTTGCAAGATACTTAGCTCCTCCTTTCTACTTCTTTCTGTCAGATGATGCAGGAGTGAACAAGGACACATCTAGGATTTATCCAAGGGGAGGATGTGCTGGAAATGTAATCATTTGAATTCAGTCAGATCCATGTACAGAGTTTGCAATTACTTTCAATTATTGGTAAGTTACTGTCAGCTGTCTTGATGCAAGAGAGGTCACTTCTTTTCCATCTTGGCTGACTCATCTGATCTCTTGACCCAGAGGTGCAGGGCACAAAACCCTCAGTGATGTAAATTTGTCCCATGGCACCTAGCACCGGAAGTAAATGAATATTGGAGAAGCTGCATGGTTTGTCGTTCACAATGCTAAAAGTTGGTTGGTGAGATAGCCTTAGAGTCCCAGTGGATCTGGTCAAAACAGATGATCTGCTTGTCAAGTTATGTTTAAAATCTAATGCAAGCAATCATATTTTTTAAAAAGTTCTTGATGGGAACTGAGTAAAGAAGAACTTTTGTATTTTTTATCAGAATTTCTGAATTTATCAGAGACTAGTGAGCATCTTTGGGTGACATTCCAGGATTGACTGAACTTGATATTACAAAGAATAATCATGAAGGATGACCTTGAAGGAAATATTTCCAAACCATCAGTAGAAAAATAAAATTTGATCAGCCATGCTACCTATAAGACAATTATCTTTCTATTTTATCAATAAAAATGATATTAGTACAAAATTCTTGTCTTGGTAAGAGTTGGTACAAGAGTGTGCAGCTAAAAATATCAAAATACAGAAAATATACACAAAGTAAGCATTATAAGATGTATCAGAAAGTTCATCCTAAAAAGAGGATGGAATTTTAAAAACTCTTGTGGTGCAGGTAGCAATGACCAACTGTTTAAAATGAATAATGTGTTTTTTTTCCCTGTAGAGATTCATAGATTTATTGTCTTGAACTATGTCTGACATTTAGCTTAGCTTGGGAAAGGTAAATAAAATAGTACCTTATTAACAGAGGAAATTATACTTTATGCAGGTTATAATTGTGAGTGTTCATTAAATGTATAGTAATCAAAAATTTAAAAAAGAAAAACTGAACTTAGTACTTTTTAAAATTTTCTTTTTAATTAATTAATTCTAATTAGGTTTATAGGACAGCAGAATGCATTTTGATTCATTGTACACAATTGCAGCACAACTTTTCATTTCTCTGATTGTACACAATGTAGCATTGCACCATATGTACAGTCATACAATGTCCATCTCATTCCACCATTTTTCCTAACCCCACACCCCCTCTCCTCCCTTCCCCCACCCTTTGTCCAATTACAATTCCACCATTTTTCCCATGTCTACCCCATTATGGATCAGCATTCACTTATCAGAGAGAACATTCTGCCTTTGTTTTTTAGGGTATTAGCTTAATTCCCTTAGCATGATATTCACCAACACCATTCATTTATCTGAAAATGCCCTAATATTATTGTCTTTCAATGCTGAGTAATATTCCATTGTGTATATATACCATATTTTCTTTATACATTCATCTATTGAAGAGCATCTAGGTTGGTTCCACAGTTTAGCTATTGTGAATTGAGCTGCTACAACATTGATGTGGCTGCACTACTATAGTATGCTGTTTTTAAGTCCTTTGGGTATAGACCGAGGAATAGGATAGCTGGGTCAAATAGTGGTTCCTTTCCAATTTTTCTAAGGAATCTCCTTACTGCTTTCCATATTCGTTGCACCAATTTGCAGTCCCACCAGCAATTTTCCCCCCACATCATTGCCAACACTTATTGTTGTCTATATTCTTGATAGCTGCCATTCTGACTGGAGTGAGATGAAATCTTAGAGTTTTGATTTTCATTTCTCTAATTACTAGAGATTTTGAACATTTTTTCATATATTTGTTGATCGATTGTATGATTGTATATCTTCTTCTGAGAAGTTTCTGTTCAGTTCCTTAGCCTTTTATTGATTGGGTTTTGTGTGTGTGTGTGTGTGTGTTAAGTTTTTTTGAGTTCTTTATATATCCTGGAGATTAGTGCTCTATCTAATGTACATGTGGCAAAAATTTGCTCCCCAAATGTAGGCTCTCTCTTCACCTGATTGGTTGTTTCTTTTGCTGAGAAGAAGCGTTTTAGTTTGAGTCCATCCTATTTATTAATTCTTGATTTTATTTCTTTCACTTTAGGAGTTGGTATAATGTGTTTTGATTTAAAGGAAATATTCACATTTTTACTTAATTTTTATTTGCATAATTTTTTTTAAAAAAAGATGACCCTTCACACCACAATGAAAAAATCTTCAAGCACAATTTAAAAATAATCAAAATCCCTCCCTCCATAAGCTTTGGATCTATTTTTAGTCCTTCTCCTCTCTGAGCCCTCACCAGTTTGTGCTTTCACTATTGCAATGCCTTCTTGTGTCCACTCCCCAACTCCCTTTAGTTTTGAGCTCCTGTGTGCCAGTTGGATGTTGACTCTTGGCTGCCCTCTTTCTATTCACCTTCTCACCCCATATCAAGGTGGCCTTTGTTCTCCCAATTTACTTCTTTGATATCATCACTTCCCTTCCTCCTCAACTTCTTTTACCACATGGCTCACACTGAATCCGTCAGATGCACTCAAATATTCTTCCTGATGTTTCTTCCATTGGCATGCCTTGAAGTTAAGACCTCCATTGTGTTGGGCATGGTGGTGCACACCTGTAATCCCAGCTGCTTGGGAGGATGAGACAGGAGGATCACTAGTTCATAACCAGCCTCAGCAACTTAGCGAGGCACTAAGCAACTCAGTGAGACCCTATTTCTAAATAAAATATGGCTCAGTGGTTAAATGCCCCTGAGTTCAATCCCCAGTACCAAACAAACAAAAGAAAGACCTCCATTGACTCATACGTAGACTATTGTAGCCTTTTGAATTATTGGGTTCCTGACTCCTGTTCTTCTGTAAATAGTCCATTTCATTGTATTTTACTTTGTATTTCTGGTACATGAAACTGTTGGGATTCGGAAAAAAATAATCAAAGTCTCTGCTCCGTGGTATGGATTCTTCTCTACTTCTTGGGTGAAATCTCAAGCACACCCCATAGTTTACCCACATGTTCTTAGCTAATTAAAAATATCCTCTCGTCACTACTTGTCACAGAAGTGTCAGTTCTGTAATTAATACACAGGGAACATAATAATTATAAGAGTTAGGACTCTACAAAGAAAGAGAAATGATTGGAGGAGATCTTTATCTATATCTTTATCATCTGTCATCTGTCTATGTGTGTGTGTGTGTGTGTGTGTGTGTGTGTGAGTGTGTATGAGTGAGGGGAGAAGAGAAAGAGATGTTAAATGATTGGCTCACCTGGTTGTGTAGGCTGGCAAGTACAAAATCTTCATAGCAGACCAGTGAGCTGTAAACCTAGGTTCCTGACAGTCTGGAAGCAGAATTCCCTCCTTCCCAGGAGACTCCAATCTTCTCTTAAGCCTTTCAGCTGATCAGATGCAGCCCACTGGATTATGGAGGACACTCTGCTTTACTTAAAATCCACTGATTTAAATGTTAATGTCATCTAAATAAAAGTTACCTCCTAGCCACATCGTGTCTGGCCAAGGTCCCACACCCCAGACAAGCGAACATGTAACATTGCCATTGCAATCACTAAACTTCCATCCTCATACAAAGCTGAGGTCAGGCTCTGCACCTGTCAGGCTCTGCACCAGGTTACACTGGCACACCTGCCCACTCCCTGGCTCCACGTGAGGGAGGGAATGGGGTAGACAAGGGGCAGGAAGACCCACTCAGCTCTCCTGTGCTAGGGCTTTCCAGACTTGGAGGTGTGGTTGAAGACATGCAGAGGCCTGCAGAGAACCCTTGTGTGTGGTGGAGCACCCTCTTTCTCCATTCTTCCTGCAGCACAAAGGCGACACTCCCACACGTTCAAATGAGGAATGAAAACATGCAACTCAATAGCTGTGGCAACCCAGCCCATTTTATCTGTGACTCTGGTAACCTAGTATACTTCTTGGAATTAGTTTTCTTTGTGGTTGGGTCTTTTTTCTAAGAAATGTTTTGTGCCGTGTGGTCACAGGCAGGCGTCTGAGGCAGGAGGAAATGTGGACAGGGCAGATCCACTGCCTTTTGACAAGGGGGAGGCTAAGTGGAACCTATTTTTAGGTTCTCTCCCTAAAATTTACTTCCTTTATATTTTTCCTTTCACTTACATCGTGGCTTTTGTAAATTATATATATATATAAATCTAGCTGGATTGTAATCGTTCTAAGAAAAGGACTCTATATATGTGGCATAACCCAGGCAGCAGCCATGGACTGCATGGTCACCTAGTTTCCAGGAACAACATACATCACCATATCATCTTGCAAGCTGCTCCTAGGTACATGTCTGAAAGAATTGAAAGCAGGAACTCAAGCAAATATTTGCACATCCATGTTCATAGTAGCATGATTTATAATACAAAAAAAAGTGGAAGCAACACAAGTATCTATTGATGTATGAATTGATAAACAAAATGTGATGTATATAAAACGTATCAATTCTGACAACATGGATGAAACTTGGAGACATTATGTTAAGTTACCACCACCTGCCTGATGTTTATTCAATTTCCCTGAACTAAGGTAGCCAGTCAGGGAAAAGTGGGCACATGATTGTGGGATGATCCAGCTCTGGTGGAGACTGGATCTAACAACAAAATGGAGCCCACACACTTATTTAAATGGGTAGGAACACCAATGGGATTCAGTGTGAAGAACTTCCCAAGGAAAACAGGATGAAGATGGCAAAAACAACTTGGTTGGGACTTAGCAGGTTACCCACCTCCTCTCCTTCCAGGCTGCTGCTGCATTGAACCTAGGGCTGAGCCAAGGGGCAGGGTGTCAGCATAAACGGAGTGGTCTCACATCAGTGGGATTCCATGAAGAGTTCTCAGAAGAGCAACCCCCCTGCCTTGAGATGGCTCAAACAAACCCATAATTCATTCACGCCCCCAACATTAAGTGAAATAAGCCAGTTGCAAAAGAAAAATACCTTATGATTCCACTTATATGAAGTCTCCAGAGGAGTAAATTAATATAGAAAGTAGGATGGCACCTGTCAGGGAATAAAGGGAAGAGAATAGAGAATTAGAGTTTAGTTGGTGAGGAGGTTCATTGTGGGAAAATGGAAAAAATTTCTGGAGATAGAGAGTGTTAGTGGTTGCACAAAAAATGTGAATATACTTAATGTCAGGGAACTGATAAATTTTGTTAAGAATATTTTACCAGAAAAATATGTAAGAGATCTTTTTCCCATCTTTTCATGTTTTTATAAAAGCCATCAAAAACTTCTGGATAAAATCAGAATCATTAACTGAGTCAGCTGGGCTTTGTATTATCTGCCCTGGGCATACTTCCTATCCAACACAGCCAGGGAACCTCCTTGCCTCTGGAGTTCCATGCTCCAGCCACTGGCTGCCTTTAGCTCCTCAAGCAGAATTGCTTCCTCTTAGCTGGAGCCTCTCTCTGCTTGAGCTGCCCTTCCCGTAGACATAGCCATAATGTGGCTTATTGCTACACATGACTATGATCCTAAAACAATTTAAGTTTTTCCCTGAAAAACTTGATTTGCCAAAGCTGTGGAGAATGTTGTTGTGTCTGCCTCCTACCAGACAGTTACGTTTCAGATTTTAGTTTCCAGCACTAGGCCTTTATTTTTGTGTTTCTGCTACATTAGTAAACATACTATCAAAAATTAGATTCTTACCTATAGCTAAATATTTAATAGGAAAAAATAACAAAGAAAACAAAAAATAAAAAATGGAAATCTGTGGTTATTGGACAGAAAAAATATAAATCAACCAGCGTTTTATGTTAAGGGCAAGTTGATGAAATAAAAAAAAAACTGCTGCAAATTTTTTAATAGAACTGAATAATTTTGTAGAAGAGTGATTTATAAATCTAAAGGTGTGATTTTAATAAATTTAAAGATATAAACTATAACAATTTTTAAATTACCATATGGTATTTTTGGTTTGTGCTGGATGAAGAGTTCTGAGAGTTTTATCACATGTATAGAGTGGTGTAACCACAATCTTCACCATCATCAGAATAGAGAATGGTTTAATCATTCCTCAAAAACTGGTTTATTTTCCTTTACCATAGTTTTATTTTTCCTGGGATGTCATAGAAGTAGAACATAACAGTATGTAATCTTTTGAGACTGTCTTATTTTCCTCACCAAAATGCAACATTTATCCAGATTGTTCTATTTATCAATAGCTTATTCTTTGGAAGGACATTCATATTGTTCCCAAGGAAAGCAAATAAGGAAAGAGCTGCTATAAACATTCACATATAAGTCTTTGCATGTATGTAGGTGGAATTGGTGGGTCATATAGTAAGTATATTTGTAGCTTTATAAGAAACTACCGAATTATTTTTCCAGAGTGTCTGTGCCATTTTACATTTCCTCTAGCAACGTGTGAGTTCAGATTGTTCCACATCCTCAATAGCACTTGATACATTCAGCTTTTTTTTATTATAAATTTTAGCCATTTGGATAGGTGTGTAGTGATAACTATTCATGGTGTTAATTTCATTATCCTTATGACTAATATTTCTGAGCATCTTTGCATATGTTTATTTATCATCCTTAAATCCTGTTTTAGTCAGTGTTTTCCCTGCTGTGACCAAAAGACCTGAAGAAAACTTACACGTGGAAAAGTTTATTTGGGGCCTCATGGTTTCAGAGGTCTCAGTCTATGGATGGCTAGTTCTATTGCTGTTGATCTTAGGTGAGGTAGCACATCATGGTGAAAGAGTGTGGTGGAAGAAAGTGGCTCAGAACATGGCACCAGGAAGCCAGAGAGATGTTTCTCTCACCACAGACAAAATATGTACCCCAAAGGCATATCCTCAGTGACCCACTTCCTGTAGCCAAACCTTACCCATAGGACAGTTAATCCCTATCAGTGGATTAATGTAATGGTTAGGTTAAGATTCTCTTAACCCAATGATTTCACTTCTAAACTTTCTTGCATTGCCTCACACATGAGTTTTTTGGGGGGACACCTTATATTTAAACCATTATATTTCATCCTTGCCCCTTAAAGCTCATGCTTATATCACAATGATAAATAGATTTAATTCATTTCCAAGAGTCCCCATAGTCTCAACAGATTTCCAAAAAGTACAAGTGCAAAGTCTCCTCTGAAACTGAAGGCAAACTCTCAGCATGAGCCCCAAGAAAGTTATATATATAATATATGTAAAGGCAAAGAGTGAATATTCCCATTCCATAAGGAAGAATTAGGAGCATAGAAGGAATGGGACCAAAACAAAACTGAAATCCAACTGGGCAAACAAGTCCTGTAGTTTTATGTTCAGCATCTGGGGCATATGGCAACCTGAAGTTCTCTCCAAAGGGCTTGTGCAGTTCTGCTTGATAAAATGTCTCTTTAAGTCTTTTTCCCATGTTTTATTTCATTTTATTTTATAGGTGCTGGGAATTGAGCTCAGGGCCTGATGCATGCTAGGCAAATGTTCTGCTACTGAGCTATATCCCCACACTCAGTATGTTTTAAATTGAGTTGTTTGTTTTCCTTCTGTTGAGTTCTGAGAGTTTTTTCTTTTTAAATACCCTACTCTAAATATGAATCTTTTATTGGGTATGTGGTTTGGAAATATTTTCTCCTATTGTGTAGGTTGTCTTTTCATTCTTTTAACACTATCTTAAACAGAGCAAAGTGTTTTGCTTTTTTAAAAATCTAATGTATTGATTATTCTTTTCTTATAGATTTCTTTACCATTGTATCTAAGAATGATTAATAACTGAAGCAGGAGTATTGAACTCTCCAGTCATAATTATGGAGTTATTCATGCATTTCTCATTTCCAGTCTGTCAAACTTCTGCTTCATAGATTTTGGGGTTTATTTTTAGGTACATACACATTTAGGATTACTATGAGTTCACAGTGAATTCATTTTTTTTAAATCATTATCTTATGTTCTTTTTAGTACTAGGGATTTTTTTAAATTTTGAAATATACTTTGCCTGATATTAATGTCAGCACTCCCTCTTTATTTGATTTATGCAGGCATGGTATATCCTTATCTATCCTTTTACTTTTAACCTACATAAAAAGGGTTTCTTAAAGACAAATATATTTGGGTGTTTTTCCCCTTTGTTATTCTGACATTCTACACCTATAATTTGCTATGTTTAGGACGTATAAAAACTTTGGGAACATGTCATACCTGCTTTAAGTCTTTGATGATTCTAATATCTCTGTGACCTCAGGATTGTTACCTGTTAATCGTCTTTTACATTGTGAGTTAAGATTTTCTTGGTGTTATGGTTTGGATATGAGGTATCCCCCAAAAGCTCCTGTGTTAATGCAAGAATGTTTGGAGAGGAAATCACTAGATTATGAGAGCTGTAACCTAATCAGTCCATCAGATGAGATCTGTGAGCTCATCAGTGAATTAATCCACTTGTTGGATTAATGGAGTAACTGTAGGTAGGTGGGGCATGGCTGGAGGATGTGGGTCTCTGGGGAAAGACATGGAAGGGTGCATCTTCCTTGCAGCCTTTCCTCCTTTCTCTCTTTGCTTCCTGACTGCCATGAATGGAGTGGTGCTCTTCCATCATGCCCTTCTGCCATGATGTTCTGTCTCAACTTGGGCCCAGAGCAATGCACAGGGCCAACCATGAACTACACCTCTGAAACTATAAACCAAAATGAACCTCCTCCAAGTTCTCGTTGGGTATTTTGGTCACAGTGACAGAATAGCAACTAATGCACCTGGTTCTTTGCATACTGATTAATTTCAGATTACATCCTGGGCATTCTGTTACATCATGAATTTCTATGTCTTATTGAAATTCTAATGGGAATGTTGATTTGTAGTTGTTGTTTTGACAAGCAATCATCCAAATCAGATTTAGGCCACAAATTCTGACCTGTGTTATTCTCTCGGTTCTGATTCCAACATAATTCTATTTTCAAAGCATTTTCAGTGTTGCTCAGACCAGTTCCATTGGCCAGTCTGTGACCCTGGATCTCAGTTCTCAAAGCCTGTGAAATGTTTATTAGGGCCAGATTCACACTCGCACAGGTAAAAGTGGTTCTCTAGAATTTATACACAACTTTATTGGGATCACTCTCTTGATCTCCTTCCTCTCTATCATTCCAGCATGCTCTTGTTATCAGGGCCTCCCTTCCCAGTCCTTTGGCCAGAAACCTGGAATATTCATCAACCCAATATTCTGTGAACTTTCTATAACTGTGCCTGTGTCCAAAATCAAATGCAGGAGAAGACAAATACATGCAATATGTATTCACTCTTGGGACCACAGTTCCTTTGATCAGAGAGAAAGTTCTCCAGAGTTTTAGGTGCCCACCTTCTGCCATTGAGGTAACTGTGCCACTACCAGGGTCACCAGAGTATTGGGTGAGTGTTGCTGTGGGAGAGAAGGAAAAAAGAAGGCTTCCTGATGCTTGTTCTGTCAACATCTGGTGTGTGTTTCTGGGCTTCAAGCTGCCTTCCTGTCCAGGTTGGATGATACTGAGGGGAAAATGGTAAAGCAACCACTGGTTTTCTGGGACTCAAAATCTGGTCTCCTTTTCCATGCTACTTGCTATCATCCATGTGTTAGAATCCTCAGATGGCTCCTCTGTAGCCTATGCAAACTTTATAAGTACGTAAGTATAAGATGGAGTGTGTTTCTATATTCTCCCCAAATAGGGCCATAATATACATTCTAAAGATCTTTTTCATAATTATAACACTAATACCTATTCCTCATAGGTAATGGAGAATGTGTAGCTAAGAAGAAGGTCAAGATTACAGCTTAATTTCTTTTCTTTGCAGCTTAATTTATTTTGATTTTTATGTTAAGATCATGTTGTATATGAAGCTTTGTACTGGGTTTTACTTTCTCCTTAATGTGTCATCAACCTATTTCCATGGTAACATACATTCTTCTCCAAAATTCTTCACTGTAATATACATTCTTCACTGTTCCAAATTGCATGGTGAGCATTCCTTTACATGATGTACCCTAATTCTTTAAAAACCAAATTTATTATCATTAAGCATTCAAGTTGCAAAGCTTTTAAATTGGTTACTGTCAATGGGTAAGTAGCTGGAGAAAGCAATTAAACTCTCCTAAACCCTTGAGTCCCTATTTGAATTTTCAAAACAAAATTGTGTTATTTTATACCACACCTTCCCCTCATTATCAAACTTCATGCTCTAGAAAGAGAACTACACGTTACCAAGCAATGGCCAGGATTCTTAGAACCCTTAAGGAGGAGCCATGCAATGAAAATAGCACCTTACATTCAAGCACAGAGGGAACTCCATCTGGGGTTAGGTGCATGAAAGAGGAGCAGTGTTGTACTTTTTAAAAATAAGTGTTCCACCTTTATTTTTATGTGTCTCTGCTCCTCAGCCCCTGCCACACATGATAAAGATTCCACTGTGCCTGCACGATAGCGATAAGACACTGTGGGGAAGTGTCTGCAGATGGCTACGGTTGGAGGGGGGAAAAGCCACAAAGAACACTTTAATTAAATCTTCTTTTCGCTCTTATTAACATTCCGTAAAGATTGCCATGGAATTTCCACTCTATCTCAGAAACAAATCATAACAATTTCATAAGGCTACCCCAGGCTGCCTGGAGTACAATTTATTATTTCACTAAGGTTTGATAAATGGGAAAATGTATATGAAGACCTTCAACACACTAATGGAAAGTCCATAGCCAATTCTGCCTGTCCTGCTGAAACTATTAGAGAACCGGCTGGAAACCTGCCACTTAAAATAATACCAAAAGTTGAGGTTCAGAAAATACATACCTGCACATACACCCCCAGATATGCATCTATGTGTATGAAGTTGCCTGTCAGTATCTGTGAGGGATTGGTCCAGGATCCCCTGTAGATATCAAAATCCTAAGATGATCAATTCCCTTATAAAAATGGCATAGTATTTGTATGTAGACTATGCACATTCACCTATATACTTTAACTCATCTCTACATTATTTATAATACTTAATACAATGTAAATTCTATAAAAATATTTGTTGTACTATATTTTTCAACAAATAATGACAAAAATGTACATGTGCATGAGAGATGATATAGGTCAGGGCATTAATATGAAGCACCCCCCAAAGCTCCAGTGTTAATTCAGGAATGTTTGGAGGTGAAATGATTGGATTATAAGAGCTGTAACTTATTCAGTCCATCCTAGTTTGAATGGATTGACTGGGTGGTACCTGTAGGCAGGTGGCTGTGGCTGTAGGAGGTGGATATCTGGGGATGTGGCCTGGAAGGGTTTCTCTTCCCTTTGGTTGGCAACTTGAAATTCTCAAAGTGTTTTAAGGCTTATTAAAAACTCTATAAACACCCTAAATATAAATCAATAGAGAAAAATAAGAAATTTTATAAAAAATTTAGAGTCTCAAAGATATATGAAATACTCTATGAGGTAAATCCATTAAAATAAATTCTGATGTCCTAGAAATAAACAGTCCTGGGGTTGAGGTCTGGAGTAGTAATACACATGATCATTGCAGTAACTAACACTCATTAACCTTTAAGGAATACTGAGCATTGATCTCCTTGCTAATCACTCTCTCTTTTGCAGAGTATGATTAATCTTATTGCTTTTTCAGTAAGGAAGGAAACAGAATTTCAGAACCATTTGATGACACGCCTAAAGTCTCACAGTTGTTAAGTCTTGGTTTCAGAATTCAAAATGGAGTGTCCCTGCCCTCAGGGCCTTGTTACTTTTAAATTTTATTTTATACAAGGGGTTGAACTTGGGGCACTCAATCACTGAGCTACATCCCCAGCCCTTTTTATTTTTAAATTTGAGAGAGTATCTCACTAAATTACTTAGAACTTTGTTAAGTTGCTGAGACTGGCTTTGAACTTTCAATCCTCCTACCTTTATCCTCCAGGGCCACTGGGTTTACAGGCATGTGCCACCACACCCATCTTAGGGCCTTGTGTTTTAACTACCTATTTCCTTTTCTTGGCTTCAATTCTAGGCCCAGAATATACCTGACTCGGTGTTCATTTGCTCTTGCACTGATATTTGGTTTCTGGATTCTGTTCTAGTTATCTCTCACAGCCACGTGGGGAGTGACGGTGTCTTTAGAATGGCATTTCTGGAGTTTACCTTCCTTTTGCTATAGATGGCAGAATAATTTCAATATGTTAAACAACTTTGCACAGGTGATAAAGGTGAAGGAAAAAGTTTGATGGAAGTGCTATCCTCTTCACTCTTCTCTTCACAGTGGAGAGACTCCTGCTTGAACCTCAAAGCCCATCTTCCTCTATGTCTGCCAAGGTGCCCCTGAACCTTGCAGTCTGTTCTCTGGGTTTTGGTTATAATCATCAGAGCAACAGAGAAATAATGACAAAATTGGAAATGTGAGGGCGAGTATGTCTTTTGGAAAGAAATAAAAAGCATCTGTAGGAAAGCAAAACGGGAATAAAGCACGTAAGAAAACTGCAGGTGGAAGGTACTGGTGGTTGGAGGTGGGGGCAGCCTGGGAGAAGTGGGGAAACTTTGGTGTCACTGAGCAAGGAAACACTGATGGAAGGAAGAGGTAAGAAGAGGCAGAATACTGATGGGCTCTGCTGTGGTTATTCACTATATCACCCTCTAGATTCATTTAAGCATGGAAAAGGTGCTTGGCAGTGATTTGGTTATTTTCCAAGGTTGTTCTGAAAAGGCCAATGCTGGGCTGCCTGAACCTCTGTTGCAGATGTATAATACAAACTTCGTGTTTTTTTAAATATGTGCTTTATTTTGTACCATTGTTTAATTTTTACTATTTGTCATTCTGTTTCATCTCTTTTTTATTGGATCTAAAATCTTGGTTGTTAGCTCAAACCCTCCCACTGGGAGCTCTGTGGTTTCAAAGTACAGATTTGTATGTAAGCAGGGGAGAGAAGTCATGGGTAAAATAAATAAATCCTGCAGGGATCAGAAAATTTTGTTTTTATGTAATTTTCTTGAAAGTAGAGTGGTTGCCTAAAATGATTTATAGAACTCGTTTGGTGTACAATATACAGTCTTGCATCACTTAACAATAGGGATACACTGTGAGAAATTAGTTGCTAGGTGTTTTCATGGTTCTGTGAACATTATAGCATGTACTTAATGCAAACCTAGATGGGTTAGCCTACTTCATACCTAGGCTACCAGTCATATTGTATGTTACTCTACTGAATACTGCAGGTAATTGTAACACAATTTGTGTATAGAAATTTTTTTTTGCATCTAAACATATCTAAACATAAAAAGGGACAGTGGAACTATTAGACAACATGAATTTTTCAGCTTCGTTATAAGCTTATGAGATCACCATTTCATATGCTGCCCATAGTTAATTGAAACATTGTTAAGCAGTGCATGACTGTATTTAATATTAACAAAATTGAGCAGCCACATGGAAATGATGAATTATCACAACAGAAGTAGTAAACTCCTTACTATTGCATGCTAATTGTTGATCAGCTACCACGTCCCAGGCATCAGGCTTCATGCCTGAAATTTGATGATCAACTTGAAAAACAATCTCTATTCTCAGGCTTGCAGTCTGGTAGGGGAATGGGCATGAAATGACATGCATTGCAGCTCCACTTACTTGGTCCTAAAATAGACTCATGTGCACAGTGTTCTTTATTCTGCTCTATAGTGATGGTTCCAGTCCTAATATACTCCACAACTGTAACATTTATATTAAGGGTTTTGGTGAAGAGCGAGGAGTTGGCAGAGGGTTTCAGATTTGCAAGTACAAATTCCCAAAGAATTTCAGTATGAAAAAGAATTCTCATAGCCATAACTGCAGTGTTATCAACCTAACCACCAGGCAGAAAATTCAATTCTTTGTATATTTGAAGTCACGAAAATAAGCACAAGGACTTAAAATGAGGCCCATCCCAATCTGGCCCTTTCTCACCTTGATGTCTTGTCCCTTACCACCTGATACTCCAGGTCACCAGAGGCATGCCATGCCTTGCATAATGGAATGTATTATGTCTTCATTCAAATCCTCTAGAAGTGAACTACAAGTGGACGGGGAGGGGGCTTTTTATCTATGGGTTTACTGCTAAAATCTTGCCATTTAGAACAGTGCCAAGCATATAGCAGATATTTAATAAAAACATGCATAGTAACCACTCCATGAATATATAAGCACAAGTCTCAGGTTTAAATACTTCCTTCTCGGTGAAGCCACATGTAACCTCCTCTGGATGTGAAAGTTGCTCCTTCCCCTGTTTTCCCATTGTACTGGATATATCCATGGTGTAGCACTGATGGGCTAATAAGTTGAATATTATATAACTGCATGGTAATCTGCTCAGGCTGCTATAACAATATACTGCAGACCCGGTAACTAAAACATTTATTTTCCCATAGTTCTGGAGACTGGGAGTCCAAAGACAGGATGCCAGTACAGTTGGGTTCTTGGTGAGGGGTCCCTTCCTGGAATATAGATCACCACCTTCTAGATGTACCTTCATGTCGTAGGGCAGGGAGAGAGCTCTGGTCTCTTATGAGGGCACTATTTTATCATGGGGGTCCCACTCTCATGTCCTCTTCTAATTTAATACCCCAAATGTCCCACCTCCAAATACCATCATGTGAGGTTTAGGGCTTCAGTATATGAATCTAGGGGAACACAAACATTCTCTCAGTCCATGGTAACTTGTTTCCATTACTGTTTGGTCAATTCTTCATATACAGTGGGTGTTTTTCATTCATCTCTGAATTCCAGGCAATTATCCTGCCCAAATAATATTAGCTCACTTACAAAAAGTAAGGACCTCGTTGCTCCTTATGAATTTTCAAATAAATGTGATCTCAATTTTATAAACGCTCAACTAGATATGGCCTCATCTACCCTACAAATCAATTGCGAGAAAATAAAACATGAAGGCATGATAAGATTTTGACTTCAGACTGAAAACATTTAGTGTTTTTATTGTACAAATTAAGTGCTCATAAAGTAAATTTCAAATTAGTCTGCTGCAAATGCCACCAGCTTGATTTCTGCAGCTTTCCTAAGGCCCTTGACATCTGTAAAAATGCTTTATATTTGATAAGTTCGACCTCACAAAAGTCCCCAGCATGTTTGTTGGTGGCATTATCTCAGATCACCTTTGAGGGATGAAGCACAGAGGAGTTGCGTCAATGAACCAAGAGGCGCACAGAGATTTAACCACCAGGTGGAGATTAGAAGGGATCATTCTAAGTGTTTACTTCCCTCTCTGTTCCCTTCAGCTTCAGAGAGCTGAGGACAGTTTGGGAAAGATTTCAACAATAAGGAAGCAGGGAGAGGCAGATTAAGCTGAGCCATCCTGCCACCCTCAGATCTTCAAATAAAACACTAGCCTCCTGGGAGGCTAGACCACCAGAGGGTCTTTAGTGGATATGAACACTGGGGACTCTGGCCACCACTCAATGGGAAAAGCTGGGGTATGGATGGCAGGCATGCTCCTTGCCCTGGAGAAGTAATGGTCACGTCTTCTATCTGTGTAGCACTTCATGGATCACATCTGGCATCCTTACACATTTTTTTTAAAATTTATCCTCACTATGGCCTGACCACACAGATAGTACCCTCTGGCTGGGAGAGAGGGTGGGGAATTTAAGGAAAGGACCATAAATAGAGAGTGAGACATTGAACCCAGAGGTTCTGGCTCATGGTACCATGGACTGGACTTTGCCCATAGATGTGCTAAGCTTCAGTAGGCTGTGCCTTATAAGATGCTGTTCCATTTGTCCCACTTGCAACTCAAGAAGGTTGGGGTCTGATGCTCATGAGACCTTCCATTCGAATTACAGCTGGCTTTATACCCATGGGTTCTGCCTCTGTGGATTCAACTAACTGCAGATTGAAAATATTTGGAAAAAATAATTGTGTCTGTGCCGAATCTGTACAGAACTTTTTTTCTTGTTGTTATTTCCTAAATAATACAGTACGACAACTAATGACATATCCTGTACATCATCTGAGGTTTTATAAGAAGTGTCTCTATGAGGAAGTACACAGGTTCATATCATTTTATATTAGGGATGTGAATATCTTCAGGTTTTGGTATCCACAGGGAGGGAATTCAGGGACCCTACTCTGTGAAGACGGATGACCTGTCTAAGAGATGTATGCTGGTCACAGTCATAGGTGCTGGGGGTGCAACCACTGAAGCAGATAGATGAATCAGTGTGGCAATCACAGTGCAGAAGAATATGGTGAGCTGCTGCAGGCATGGGACTATCTTTGTCCCTAAACTTCAGAGGAAAAAAATATTTGGTCTGAAGCTGCTGAGCTTGGAATGGCTGAGTCCTATGATAGCAAATGGACCCCTTCCCTCGGGAGCTGGAGGGGAAGCGGTCTGAAAGCGCTGCTTCCCCACAGTGGTACAGTCCTCACAGAGCATGGGGCGCGGGGGAGGCTCTCCTTGGCTTTTTGTCAAAAAAAAAAAAAAAGACAACAAAAAAACAAAAACCTGAGGCTACCTGCTGGAGCGAATGGCTTTGCCATGGCTGGGGAGCAGGATGAGTGATGCCTGGTGATCCTGCAGTTCACAGGCGGCCATCTGGCTTCCCGGGACTGGATACGCTCTAATTTCAGAAGTGTAGGATGAAATCAGAAAGCTGTCTCCGCGTTGCTGCTTCTCAGCTTTGCCAGGCACTAACATTCTAGTCGCCAAAAAGCGGTGCCAACTTTCTTGTTGACATTTTTCTAAGTTGTAAGAAAAAAAAAGTTAAAAATGAGTGTGTGCACACGCGTGTGTATACACAGTCATCCTCCATGCATTGAAAGCCTTCAAAGGAAATCTTAAGCTGAAGATAGCAAATCCTATATATACTGCTTTTCCCCCCCATTGTGTACATTCCTATGATAAAGTTTGATTCATAAATTAGGCAAATTCTCATGCTTTTATATTCCATTGTTTTTTCAAAATATGGTTACTTTATTCTTTGTTTCCTACTGTTATTCAAATAGATCATGAATCATCTCAAGTTCTTAAAACTTGGCAGTTTACTGCTATTATGTATAAACATAATGCAGTAATTAAAAATTAATTAAAATAGTGGGGAAAATTGGCAGTTAATTCTCTATGTACAGTCACCCATCACTTTACAATAGGGATATTTTCTGAGGTATGTGTCATTAGGGGATTTTCATTGTGCAAACATCATAGAGTATAATTATACAAACCTAGATAGCATAGGTTGGTCTCTAGATGTGGCCTCTTGCTACGACTAAGATATAAGGTAAACATGAGATGTATGAAGTTGCTGCTGGTATATATGGCACACTGTCTTAAAGTAAGTTTCCATGAGTATATATGGAAGAAGTATTTTCATATAGCAATAGAAAGTGCAATAAATACATAAACCAGTGTCATAGTCATTTATTCTCCATATCAATTATTAGGTACTGCCCATGATTGTATATGCCATACTTCTATATGACTGGCAGCACAGTAGATTTATTTACACCAGCCTTGCCACAAGCACTGAGTAGTTCATTCCACTACAACGTGACAGTGGTTACTATGTTTCTAGATTATAGGAATTTTTCAGCTCCATTAAAATCTTGTGAGATCCCCATGATATTTGTGGTCTGCAATCCACTGAAAGATGGATATGTGGAATATGACTACAAGTAGTTAATCTACCTGTCCTCTGGATTTGCCATACTGTGATTCAGTCAGTTAACTCCTTTTCTCATTGCTCATGATTAATAGAGTTAAGACTTACTGTTTTTATTTCCAAATGTCCTTTTAAATTAATTATATATTACTAAAAATTGTAAAAACTATTTCAGAGAGTTTGTGTATACTCATCACCCAGCACCTCAAAAATTCCCCTGCATAGCCTATTGTAGTCAACCCCTCACCCACTCCAATAGCTGGCAACAACTGATCTGTTTCCCATACAACTGTTATGCCTTTTCCAGAATATTCTATCAGTGGAATTGCATCATATGTAGCCATTTATGCCTAGCTTTTCAGACTTACCAAAATGTGTTTCAGGTCTTCCACTTGGATATGCTTAATATATCAATGTGTATTGATGGTTGACTCCTTTGCTACTAATCGTATACACCAGAGTTCATTTGTTCATTAACCCACTGAACAACTTCTGGGTTATTTTCAAGTTATGGTCATTATGAATAAATCCACCATAAACGTTTGAATATAAATGTTAGTGTGGATATAAGTTTTAAATTCATTTGAATAAATACCTAAGAGAAGCATTTCTGGGTTGTATGGTGAGTGTATGTTTTACTTTATAAGCCACTGCCAAGCTGTTTTTCCATGTGGCTGTGCCCATTTTCATTGCCCCCAGCACTGAAGGAGAGTTTCATGAGCTCTGCATGCTCCCCAGTACTCAGAATTGTCAGTTTTCTTTGTTTTGGTGACTATGATAGGTACATGGTAGTATCTCCTGTGGTTTTGAATTACATTTCCCTGATGCTTAAGATGATGAGCGTATTATCATATGCTTACTTGTCATCTTTATATCATCCTCGGTGAAGCATCTATTGAAGTATCTTCCCTATTTTCTTATTATTGAGTTTAAAGAGTTATTTATGTATTCTATGTACAAGCCTTTTGTCAGAGTTGTGACTTGGAGATACTTTCTCACCGTGTATGGATTGTTTTTTGTTCTCATAATAGTGTCTTTTGTAAAGATATAATTTTGGTAAATCCTAAATTTATAATTCTTTTCTTTTATGAATCATGCTTGTGGTGTTCTATTTAAATGGTCATTGCCTAGACAAAGTACATAGAGATTTTTTGCTTATGTTTTCTTATAAAAATTGTCTAGTCTTACATTTGACATTTAGGTATATGATCTATTTTGGGTTAATTTCTGTAAAATTGTGAGGTATGTATTGAAGTTTATATTTTGCATCTAGGTGTCTAACTGTCCCATCCCTACTTGCTCAAAAACCTATCTATTCTCCATTCAATTGCCTTTGCACTTTTAAAACCAATTGACCCAGGATGGGATTTAGCTTAATGATAACAACACTAATATAGGGTAGATAGGGTAGAATCCAGGGAAAATTCCATGTGACCTCCCCATATATGGTGCTTGTTAGGGAGGAAAACAGCACAAGCCCTGCAAAATCCACCCAGACCCATCCCAACACTCTCCTACAGATGAGAGGCTTAATCTTCATGGGAAGTCAATGAAGTTTGCAGGCAGGGGTCTGGAAGAATCTTATTGCAGTTTGGCTGGGGGCAGGATAGAGGCAATCACCAAACCTATACTCAAATCCATTTCTCTATTACCCTTAAAAAAAAGGCTCAATCTGTCATGGAAAGGTGTTAATACTGTAGCCTAAGGACAGAGGTGGATACCAGCCATAGCCAAAGGCAGGGAGGGGAGGGGAAGAAGAGGTTAAAAAAAAAAGATTCTTTCTCTGGAGAAAGGACAGTAAACCTAGAGCCCCCTAGCACCAGGTTCTCAGTACCAGTACATGTCCAAGTCTGATGTTTAGTCAGAATACCAGGCCTTTCTCTTCTCCATACACACACACACACACACACACACACACACACACTCACACACACACACTGTAAGACTAGCAATGCTAAGTAGCTCACATGAAAATAATAATGGGGGCTTCATCTGGATAGCTGTAAGGGGCGAATTCTTTCTCAGGAATAGTACAAAGAAAGAAACTAAAGTCAGTCAGAGAGATAAAAATAAAAATATCATTTGAAGAACTGAAAATCTCTTGTGTCCAATATCAATAATAAACAGCAACTCTGGTAGCCATAGCAACAACAGACCACAAAACCAGCTCAATGCCTGACGAGATAAGCAGAAACACTCATATTAAAGGCCTAGTATGAGGAAATGCACGCTCATCCCCAATTATGAAATGTGCTTAATTCAGTATCTACTGTCATATATAAAATATCTAACTCTCAATAGAAACTTATAAGGCATACCTAATGGCACAAAAAATATTGTCTTACAAGATAAACCATCATCAAAACGAGGCTCACATATGCACAGACAATTGAACTAATAGGGAATTTAAGATAACTGTAATTAGTAAGTTCAAGGCTCTGATAGAAAAGATATAGAATATGCAAGATCAGACTGGTAATTTCAGTGTATGGAAGCTATAACAGCATCAATAACAAAATGCTAGAAATTAAAAGCAAAAGAGTAAACAATGCTTTCAACATAGCCTTAGTAAACCTGAAGATAGGTGAATAGAAATTACACCAAAGGAAATGCCAAGAGAAAAATAGTAGGAAAATACAAAACAAAAGAAAAAAATCATTCAAGAGATGTAGGATAATACCATGCTTTCTAATGTATACATATTTGAAATACTAGAGGGAAAAGACAAAGAAAATGGAACATAAAAAATATCTGAAGAAATAATGGCTGCGACTTGTCTAAAATTAGTGACAGATATCAAACCACAAACATGGAAATCTAAGAGAACGCCCTACAGGAGAATACAAAAGTGAAACA
This sequence comes from Urocitellus parryii, assembly GCF_045843805.1. Taxonomy (NCBI): domain Eukaryota; kingdom Metazoa; phylum Chordata; class Mammalia; order Rodentia; family Sciuridae; genus Urocitellus; species Urocitellus parryii. The sequence goes on from NW_027552352.1 coordinate 116,044, forward strand.
ACAGGAAATGAATGTAGTCATAACTGAACTGCTGTAACCAAGACAAAAAGAAAACCTTGAATACAGCAGAAGATGGGGGCTGTGGGAGCAAATGTAGCTAATGTGTTATTAAAATAAGAATTACAGCAGACCTCCCATTAGAAGCCATGCAAGCCAGAGTCAATGGAGCAGTGTTTTAATGTACTGATAGAAAACAGTTCTCAAATCAAAATTCTATGTCTAGAATAATACCCTTCAAATGTGAAGAAGAAATAAACACTTTCTTGGAAAATCAAAAGCTGAAGGAACTGGATGCCAGCAGGTCTACTCTGTAAGAATTGTTAAAAGAAGATCTTTAAGCAGAAAGAATTTGATATCAATCCAGGAACACACATCTGCACAAATGACATCAATGAAGAGAAATTATAATATTTTATCCTATTTAATTTCTATAAGATATAACTTGGCTGTTTAAAGCAATAATAATATGTTTACAACCTATGTAAGAATGAGTGAAATGATAATCATGGTACAAGGGATGGAAGGAGAACATGTGATATGCTGTTACAAGATTTTACACTATACATAAGCAGCACTACACTATACAAAAGTGGACTTGGATTATTAAAAATTGTAAACCCTAGGGAAACTCCTAAAATGTTGGGGGGGGGGAGAGAAAAGGATAGGGAATAAACAGAGAAAAAAAGCCAATTGATTATAGTTGGGTGGGTCCATTTCTGGGTTTTCTGCTGATTTTTTAAAATATTTATTTCCTTTTCTGTAATGTTGAGATGAACCCAGGTCTTGGGCATCTTAAGCAAGTTCTCTATCACTGAGCTATTAGTCTCTTTCATTCATTCATTGATGTGTCCATTCTTAACTCTACCACTGAACCCTTTTTTATTTTTATTTTGAGACAAGGTCTCATTAAGTTGCCCAGGCTGGTCTTGAACTTGCAGTCCTCTTGCCTCAACCTCTGTGACTGCTGGGATTACAGTGGTGCAACACTGTGTAGGCATTACTTCTTCTTTTCTGATCTCTATTCCATTTCTTACTGTGCTGGTTCAAAGTAGAGTCATAGCGGTAGAGTAGCATTTTTCTGGTCATAGATTCCTGCCCACGTCCCACACAGGTGGTGGGAATGGGGTTCCCCTGGGTGGAATGGGCTAGCGGGAGAAATAAAAGCTAGGAAAATTAGAATGGCCAAAAAAACCCACAGAGCACAGAAAGTAGTTTTAAAAGCAGGGGCAGGACAGGCAAGCTGACCAGACAGATTGAGCTTCTGACAAAATGGAGCCCGTGCCTACTTTATTTATATTTGAGAGATATCAAAGAGATTCTATAGAATATTCTTTTCCAAAAAAAAAGTGTTCTGGGACAGGCTATAGGACAATGACTAAACAGACTCCATTTTACACTGAGACTCCATATCATGTGAGAAATGCTTCTCCTGTGGGAAAGCACCACCTCTGTACCCATTAATAGTTACCTAGCATAACATACTTGGCAAAACAAAATAGCAATTCTTATACAATGTAAGATTGTTCTCTTTGCTTTCCATTTTTCTTGGGCAATGTACCTTGTCAGAGATTGTCTAGATGTTGGTAACCATTCTCTAACTTGTACTCAACTAGGGTCATTTTGACCCACTTCCCTTCTGATTGTTTGCTTGCTGCTATGCCAACCTGGAAAGTCCTGTGGGAAATACCAATGTACCCATTGCATTGTCTCATTAACTGCCCAATTCAGCTTCTGTACTTGCTTGCTTACATTGGCTAAACCCCCAAATGCCCCTTTTGTGGCTTTTTGGCTTAAATATGAGGCCAACTGAAGGTGGGTGTGCCACTCTGACTATCTCGTTCTTTGGAGAGTAGAGTGAGTGACCACTGCTGGCCAGCAATAAAGGCTTAATTTAAATGGCAATGTGTGGTCTGAGAATCATTTGAGTCTCTCCGTATAACAAAAGGTTAAAGGTGGGCTGTTCAGTTCCTAATGGGTTGCATCCATCTTCGGTGCTACTATGAGGAGTCTTTCTAGCAGAGTGGAGGGGAAGGTCAAGTGCATTGGGAGGCCTGTCATCATGGGAAAGCCACTGGAAGTTCCCAAGGCCAGGCCTATCCCTCCCTGGCTTCCATGCTGAGAGCAGGTCCTCATGTATTTCAGGAATGGCTTCCTGCAATGGATCATTGGTCTTTCAATGAATTCTGATCCTGATAAGAGAATCTAGAACTCCTTTCTTGCTTTATGGAGATAGACAATCTGCTATATCTGCATATAAACAACAATTTTCAGCTCCAGAGAGCTATGTGACCTGTTCAGATTCTCAGGTATTCCTCCAAGTAGGTTTCCAACATAGACTCCTAAGTTTACTCTATAACATGGATCCTAAAACTCCTATTAGATAAAAATGTCTTTGAAAATAAGAACAGATTTATTTTCCCACACTATCCTCCATTGTTAATAAATTATTTTATGTTCAAACACAACTTTTTTCTGTAGCTAAATATTTAGAGAGAATGGTTACTAACGTCTAGACAATTAGTCTGTTAAATGATTCATAAGCTCATCTTTTCCCCAAGTCTTCCCAGAAACAGCTATTCCTAAGTTATCCAAGTCTGTGAACTTGCTACTCTCACCCCTACTTTATCTCTTTGGTCTCCCCCACAGATTTCCCCTATTCAGTTGGGCAAAGTCAAAGTTCCCCTTGGAAGGAGATTGTGTAGTTCATTAGCTATTGGGAGATACCTCCTTCTTTTGTCTTGGGAATTCCCCAGTTAAGACCTTGTTGGGAGGCAGAATTTCCCTCCACTCTCTATCCAAATGACAGATGACAATTTTTTCAGCCCAGGCAGGCAGTTAAGATAGTGAGCAAGACTCTGGTTTGATAATAACACACACTCACACAAGAGTTTGAAGAGGGACTGGCTGATGTCACATAGAAACTCTGACCATGGATAATTCATTGTGGTGATGGCCCCAGTGACACTGGGACATAGTCAGCATGCAGGTGCAGCAGATGCAGCAGAGGAAATGTAATTCAAAGTTCAATGGCAATGGTGGTGGGCTCCTTGGATGGGCCTTGCCTGTTACCCAGATTCTGATGCCTGTTTGGCACACCTGCATCTCCTGCCTTCCTGACAGCTTCATATCAAGAACAGAGAAAAGACACTTCCTTTGGTTGGGTTTGGGAGGTTTGATGGGAATTCCTCCTACTGATGAGCAATTCTGCCCAAATCTCCTGGCTAAGTATAGACCGAGTCAAGTGGATGTCTGTCCTTTTTGCTCTCATTCCCATCACATTTGCTTCTAGCTGGCCTCCAGTTTGGAGACCAGAGGCTTTGCATAACTCTTATACTTAGTCCGAACTATTGTTAATTTTTTTAGCCACAAGATCTCTTTCAGATGAAGTTTTGAGTTGATGTTTGCAATATTGCAATTAAGAATCTCAAAGTAGTTTGGTGAAAGGCACTGATTTTTTTTATTTATTCATTTTTTTATTATTCTTGGCTGATGTCATTGCAATGACTATGTCATCCTGTGTTTTAAGAGGAAAAGTTGTTTTGTGAGCCTTTCCTGGATGAAAGCATCAGCCTGCCTTCCTCTAGCAATTTGAACCCTATCACTCAAAGTCAGTGGGGCAATATAAAACTTCTCGACAGTTCCCCTGCTTTTCCCCATCCAAATAAATAAGCAGAATATATGGCATTTCTACCCAAGCCAGCAGGACAAGACATCCCATTTCATGCTTCAGCAATCTGACTAAGGAAACAAATATAGATTTTTCTTCCAAATGCCTTTAGGTTATAAGGCAAGTTGATTAAGGCCTTCCTTTAAGCCCCACCAGAGAAATAAATGGATGATGGAGTGTGCCTACCCTTAAAGAGAAAGAGGTTATGTCTAATATTGACTCTCCTAATCAGTTTGACATAAAGCACATTTCTCACAGATGTGGCACTCCAGCCCATCTCGGGTGCAGGAGAGATGAAAGCCATATGGATTTTAGTTTCCTGTTAGCCGAGAATAAATTAAATCATGTTCTTTTCTCCTCTTTACCACTCCTTTGTGGATTCAATTTCCATGTGGACATGTCAGATATATTTTTTAGGGAAGAGTTAATAAATTGCTTTTTCCTTTTATCATACTGATATGATTCTTGCCTTTCCTTCCTTCCTTTTCCCCACCACCAATGAAATAAAAACCGAGGACAGAGAAAGAGAAGAGAGTCATGGGTTGTGACATTGATGTGACCTTTGAGAGGCCACTGAAGAATGGATCATAAATTCTGATGGTTCACAGAGCAGCGCTGCTCCTAAAAATTTCCCAAGCATAGTGATGCTTTTGACAAAGGGACTCACACCCCCAGATCTTGAGCAGGATCTTATGTTAGTTGAGGTGAGGCCAGCCAATGTAGCATTCAGACCCACTGTCTCAGAGGCTTAGCAGGAAAAGAAGTTTACTCATGTAAAGCTCAGCCAGGACAGAGAGATGGGTGAAGTCTGCATCGTGTGGTCAATTAGGAATCGAGAATGGCAAGGGCCCTGCCATCTCCCACTTGTGGTTTCTGGAGCTGCCTGGGGTGTTCCCTTCCAGTCTGAGATGGAGGAAGAGGGACCAGAGAATCGCAGGAGAGGCTTTGTGGGGAGCCCTGGAAGCAGGATGTACACCTCTGTGGCATTTTTCTCATCAGCCACTCTCTTACGACCCGGAGAGCTGGGAAGTGTCTTGTTGCTGTGGGCCCTGGAAGAAAGGGCTTGTCAGTCTCTTGTTTCTTTGGAGAAACTGGGATTTTCGTCTGAGGTCATTTGGCAATTTGGGACCCAGATAATCATGATCACACTATAATATTTATATTATATGTTTTATCATTCATTAGGTTTATTGGCTTCATTTTGCAGTCACATTTTTAATTTTGTGATTTACATCTATTTTAAACCTGTTAAGATACAAACTACTGGTTCTTTCCCACTGACTGCAGCACGTGGGTACTCCTTAGGTAGATTAACCTTCCCCTCAGATGTATTCTGTCCTGAAGTTTCTTTCTTTCTCCAGGGTGAGTACTTGGGTACATTTTCTAAGCCTCTGCCTACCTGAGAATGCTTTTCTACTGTCTTGACAACTTGACTGTGAGAGCTGTAAAAGCAGGGATGACAGCTAATTATCACATATGGTCAATCTGCAGCATGCATTTATTCCAAGAACTAGCAAGAATAAAGAAATAGCCAGATTCCCTCCTTTTAGTGTCCATTATCACAGTTTCTCCAATCAGAAGAATATCTGAGAGAGAAAAAGAATTTCACCAGGGAAGAGCTATTTACATAACACAGACCTGTTCTCTTTGCTTTGAATATTACAGAAATCCTGCAATTTATAGTAATCTCAAAACCATGATGCTGATTATTAAGAAATTGTTATTCTTAGGGCTGGGGATGAAGCTCAGTGGTAGAGTGGTTGCCTAGCAGGTGTAAGGGCCTGGGTTCAATACCCAGCCCTGCAAAAACAAAATATTATTCACTATCCTAAGAGTCTGGCAGATGCTAATATACCTTGCAGGAACTTCTGATTAAAAGACTCGTTCAGCAGTAAAAATATTCACCCAAAGAGAGACTTTCTCACATCTGAGGGAATTAATTATTTTAAGATGTTCCTGTTATCACATATTTTTTAAGAGGGAGGGAGGGAGGGGGAGACAGAGAGAGAGAGAGAGAGAGAGAGAGAGAGAGAGAGAGAGAATTTTTAAATATTTACTTTTTAGTTTTCGGCGGACACAACATCTTTGTTGGTATGTGGTGCTGAGGATCAAACCCAGGCCGCATGCATGCCAGGCGAGCGCGCTACCGCTTGAGCCACCTCCCCAGCCCCCTGTTATCACATATTTTTTAAAAAATTATATGTGTATATAATATACATACACATAGTACATATATATGTATATAGATACTCAATATATAATATATATACTATCTAATGTATATACTATGCATTAAATGTATATATAATGCATATATAATGTACTACATATACATTACATAGTACATATATGTATATACTTATAAACACATGCTATAGTATGTATACATACATATTATACACACATATACACACATTTTATTTAAAAAAAACCTATGCTTTGGGGGTTGGATATACACACATAATACACACATATATATTTATTGAAGAAGCTTTATTTTGTTTTGGGGATTGAAAAGGTTAACTAGTGGTGTGAAAGTCTCAAATTTAGTGAAAAAGAGTGAAAGAAGTCAGGCTCACCTGATTTTTTAAATTTTTTTCACTTGAACAGATGTCTTACCTATTGCAGAAATTGAAGAGCATATAGATAAGGAAAAAAGTTTTTCACTTATTTTGAAGTTACTTTTCCATTGTATTTCGTGATCAGGCTTTCAGCATTATCTCTGAAATATGAACAGTTTGGCGCCTTTAGTCATACTTTAACAGAATAAGTTTAACTTTGTATTTGACAATGTGAGATCAGGCTTTTTAGCTGTGCTGTTTAAAACCTCTTGGTGTCTTATCTAGAACCATTAATAGAAATTCTGCAAAACTCAGATTGCTTTGAGTTATATAACTTGAAAGATAAATGAATCTTCTAAGTTTTCTGAAAATGTCTACTATGTAGCTAATTACTTTCTATGGCCCCACCTGACCTTGGTTAATGAGGTCAACAGAAGTCTTGGAGGAATGATGGATTTGAATTCAATTGAGGAGTCCGTGATGGCAACATCTGGAAGGTACAGACCCTTGGCTTAAACAGCTTGCTTCTATCTCTCTTCTGATTCTACTTTCATCAGTTTGTTCTAATCCTTTTCATTGAACTCCTGTTCCTTTATTGGTTCCTTTGATTTTAGGGTTTCTCAGAGGTGAGTCCAGGCTTACTTGTCGTGGCATCTTCTGGGACTCTTACCCACCTTCATGGCTTCAAACACTACCTGGGACAGAAGGGCCCCTCCAGTCACCACCCACTTCTAGCTCTCTCTTTTGACTTACTTAAGATTGTCTCTGAGATCAGCACTTTACTTACCTTTCTTTTCTTTTTAATTATATTTTTCATTAAAAAAATCATAGATAGTCATGGCATAATGTAATGCTTGCTCTATGTATACCTTGTGGAACATGGATGAATCTGGCAGAGGCCATTATGTTAAGTGAACTAAGTAAGACAGGCACAGAAAGACAAATACCACATTGTTTTAGTCAGCTTTGCATCACTGGGTTCAAAAGACCGGACGAGAGCAACGTAGAAAAGGAACAGTTCATTTAGACTCAGAGTTTGACAGGTTCCGTCCACAGTCAGCCAACTCTATAGCTCTGGGTCCAAGGTGAGGTAGAATAACGTGGTGGAAGGGTGGTGGAGGAAAGCATCTCAGGACATGTTAACCAGGAAACAGAGTTCTGCTCACCAGGGACAAAATATAGTCTGAAGGCACACCCCTGTGACCTACCTCCTCCAGCCACATGCTACCCATGTATAGTTACCAGCCGTGTATAGTTAATCCACATCAGTGAGTGAATTCCCTGATTAAGTTATTCTTCTCACAACCTAATCATTTCACCTCTAAATGGTCTTGTGTTGTCTCACAGATTAGCTTCTGTGGGACACCTCACATCTAAACCATAACACACATTATTTCACTTACATATGGAATCTTAAAAAGTACAACTCATAGAAATGGAGTAGAGGGTGAAAGATTAGAGACAGGCAAATGAGGGAAAGAAAAATACTGATCAAAGAGGGCAATGTTTCTGTTAGAAAAAATAAATTCTGTTGAATAGCATGTTGAGTACAGTTGATCATTATGTATATTTCAAAATGGCTAAAAGTGGATTTTAAATGCTCTCACCACAAAGAAATAAGTAGGCCTACCCTTATTATCAAAAATCAATGCTTCAAGCTAGTATTGATAAAGATGATAGACTCAGGGAGAAGATTAGCATTCTTTCATATTTTGGGAGGGTGGTGGTAAGTTGGTAAGTATATTTGAAGGACAATGTGGCATGCTTATCTAATTTAAATAGGCATTTTATTCAAACCAGAAACTCCACTGTGAATTGGAGTTTGGGAAATTATCCTAAGGAAATAATTTGACACGTGAACATACTGTATTTATAAGGGTCTTGCTATATTGCTGGAAATATCAAAACAAGGGAGACTCCTTTTTTTACAGGGTATGTGTATGATGGAATAGGTGTATGGTCATAGGATATGTGCACAATAATTATAAGGCCACCACTGGAATGTTTATGTGCATTTATTTATAGTGCCATTGACAGTTGTATCTGATAAATTGCTAGCAGAAAAAGGCAGGACAGAAAACATTATTGGTATTTTGACCAAATTTTATAAAAATATCTCAATTTCATCATAAAATTTTATGTTATACAGCAGAAGTTTAACAATAGTTATTTTAGCATGATGAAATAGAATACTGATAATTTTTTCATTGTTCTCCATTATTTACTGAGTATCTATACATGAGCGCGCATGCACATACAATAGGCTGTTTTCTAATTAACAAGTCACTTTTATTTAAAAAATAGAGTTATTGCTTTGAAAAATACCCACAGATACTTGTTTAAAAGAAGAAGGAGGAGGAGGAGGAGGAGGAGGAGGAGGAGGAGAAGGAGAAGGAGAAGGAGGAGGAGGAGAAGGAGAAGGAGGAGAAGGAGAAGGAGAAGAAGAAGAAGGAGGAGGAGGAGAAGGAGGAGGAGGAGGAGGAGGAGGAGAAGGAGAAGGAGAAGAAGAAGAAGGAGGAGGAGGAGAAGGAGAAGGAGGAGAAGGAGAAGGAGAAGAAGAAGAAGGAGGAGGAGGAGAAGGAGGAGGAGGAGGAGGAGGAGGAGGAGGAGGAGGAGGAGAAGAAGAAGAAGAAGAGGAAGAAGAAGAAGAAGAAGAAGAAGAAGAAGAAGAAGAAGAATCTGTCCCTGAACTTTTTTTTTTTTTGTACTAGGGGGTCAGTTAAACCTAGGGGCACTTTACCATTAAGCTACATCTTCAGACCTTTTTATTTTGAAACAGGAGAGCTAAGTTGCTTAGATCCTCACTAAGTTGCTGAGGCTGGCCTCAAACTCTTGATCCTCCTGCCTCAGCCTCCCAAGTCCCTGGAATTACAGGCATGTGCCCACATGACTGGCCCATGCATTAGCATATCTCTGTAAATATTGAAATATGTAAAAACTCTAAAACCAATTAGTGGACATGCATTTCTAAACATTCATCATTTCAGAATTCTGCAAGTATTCAAGATACCTTGTTCAAAGGAATCAGGTCAAATCCACACTCAGTCCTATCTTTTAATGGTCTTCTAAATTCTTCCTTCCTTTGAATCACTACCTCCCCGACCCACTGGTCTTCTTTATCATGTGTGGCCTAGTATGCTTCATACAGTGTTCCTCTCTGTCTCCTCCTTGTCCCATGGGTGAGGTTCATCCTGTTGCCCACAGTCTCCCAACAGAGGTCGCCATCCTTCCTTGCTCATCCCATCCTGGCCTCTCCATTCCAATGGTCACCATCCCAGCTGCTCCCCAAGCACCACAAGCTCCCTCTGCTGCGTATGCCTTCCATTTTTTACTTGGTCTTCAAGATCCAACTTCTTCAAGGAATTGCCTCCCTTAAGTTCTGCACTTTCGCCTTTGTGTTCCCATAGAAATCAGGAGCTAATTTAGTTTTTATTTTCTTCTTAGCATCTTGTTGTCTAGAGCTTTTCCAACTTTAATGCTGTATACATGAATCACCTAGAGATCTCGTAAAATGCACATCTGACTCAGGTCTGAAGTCGGCCGAATCAGGATTTATAATAAACTTCCAGTGGATTACCAATACCATGAACTGCCGCAGTCTGGCTGGGCACAAATCACAAGCCACTCAAGCAGGAACAAACTTTATTTCTGAACTCCACCAGCACACTCCACACACACTCCCCGGGAACTCTCCCGAACGCCACCCACGGGGCTCCTCCAGGAACACACACACCAACCGGAACTCCCACCACCGGAATTTCACCAACCAATGTGAACTCTTCAGGAATCCCTGCGAGAGCTCAACCGGAACTCAACAGGAACTCTGTGAGAACTCAAAAAGTCATCATCTTAATGGCTCACCTCTCAACCAATACTATTGGCAAAATGCCCGGGGCCATTCCGACTTGGCTGTGGCTCTCAGCAATGAACTCTGGATCACACATAGAATGGCAGGGATATATATTTTAGGGAATTAATAATTTTTTTATTGAATAAATAAATGCAAAAGTTAAACATATTAACAAACAATGTTCTACTTTATTTTAATTAGTCTTTTAAGCAAGTGGTTAACATGTTCGTTTGATCTATATATCACCCTAGGAGTCATTACATTTTTATAGTTGTAACATCTTCCCACATTTAAATATTATTGAACTTTGTCTGTGCTGGGGATGTACTTCACTGACAGAGCACCGACCTGGCATGTGAAATGTCCTGGGTTCAAATCCCAGCACTGAAAAAAAAATCGTCTTCTTTAATTTCCTCCTTCCTTTAGGTTATTTCAACTGGGACCTATCAAACTGCACAAATTGGCAATTATATCTTGAAATATGTCTATATAAATTTATATCTCAAAATATAATTAAAATATTTTTTAATATACGGTATGCCCTGTTTTAGTCACAGCCAAGACTGCATATGATTGCAATACAATGGGGCAAAAATGGTTCTTCACAAGTTAGCTCCTATGGACAGGTAATCCATTGGGAATCTTCCTAGTTATGTTTTTGAACAATTGTGTTTGAAACGGTTCATCTGAACTTTAAGATGGGCTGCTTGTTTTTTTCAGTCACTTTCTGTTCAGATGAGTAGTCCCTTACTGGTGTGTCACATAAAGTAATTAGTTCACTACAGTTTGGCTTATTTATGCCCAAGCTTTGCTTTTCTCCATTCTTCTCTATGAATATGAAAAGGTGACATTCAGGATTTCATAGCAGGAAAAGGCCCAGGGACATTTTCCATACACAGAATACTTTACCTCTCTGTCAGTGTCTCTACCTTGGAAAATCAGAATGTATCCATGAATCAACAGCATCATAAAAAAATTCAGACCAATAGCCAAGCAATTAATGGCAACATCTGGTTATTTTGATGTTCTTAATGACCAAATCAGAAGGCTCTGATGCAACCCAATTAACATTGCAAATCTGACCCAACAGTAACAGCACTAAAAGGCAGACTCAAGAAAACGCAGAGCCACTGCCTGGAGGTCTCAGGTTTACCTTTATGAGGTTGCTTAGGCACCATCACAATCAGACTTTCCAAGTTTTCATTTGGGAACCACATAATGATAAAGACCCTTCTGGTTCCGAACCTTTGCTATCTGATGAATAAGGTTATTATCTCTACTACAAGGTTTCCATCTCCTATTTAGATGTCATACTCTGTTTTTGCTGCAATTTATGGGCACTTTTAATTTCAAACATGTGAAATCTCTCATTTTAAGGAGACACGCATTATATATTTGTTTTAGTGTACCTCAGGGAGTGAAGCCAATGTTCATTGAAGATTCAATTAGCAAGAGTGAGGATGGTGATTAAAGAGCTAGAATCATCTGGATGATGATTCATTTCAATTCTTTTCATCTCATTTCTTAGGAAATAAATGTAGCTTGAAATAAAGTTTTATTTTAAATTAGCATTCAATGCTACCCAGTCAAGAAATTCTGTTTTTCTTTCTTTTTTTTTAATGTTTCCTTTTGCATACAATGAGATTCAAAATCAGCTCCCCACTGTACACAAACTGCTCAGCTCATTTGAAAGACTTGTTAAGCTGGAGTGTAGAAAGATGAAAGTTGGTTATATTACTAGAAAATTACCTTTCACCTTCTCACTTGAAAGTAGAAACAACAAATCAGTGACATGCGAATTAGATGTTTAGAAACCTTTTGAATTAGTTGACAACATTAATAGGAGAAGTATAACAAAGTCTAGACTTCTGGCATCAAGTGGCAAAGATTTAGTTGGGTGTACCCCTTTTCCCAGAGCATGTTGGTGTTTGGGTTTGCAGAGTTCCTAGCTGATGAATGTAGCTGACTTCTGTGACTTCTGGCACCTAGAGGCAACTCCTGTTCTGAAGTTTTAGGCTGTGCAAGTCTTCACTACTCCATAACAGCAAAGCAGAGGTGGTGGGTAGAGAACAGAGTGTGCGCTGGTGATGGAACTTACCCAGATTTGGACAGGGGCCAGTGGCACTTTAAAGTGGCAGCCATGTACATTAGACCAAGGTCTAAGGCACATCGGTGTTGGGGAGTGCTGCAGTAATGATATGGTGAGACCACTCTGGATAGGAGAATGCAGAGGGGACCTGAGGTGGGGAGTCATTATTGGAGAGGATTTCTAAAGAGGAGCAAGGCTTTTTTTTTTTTTTTCTGTAAGTAAGGGCTCAGGGCCTCATCTGCAGGGAAGGCAGAAGGAACCATCTAGAGAACTGAGGCCCCTCATCATAACCACCACCAATTCAGGGCCCTGCTTTGGCTGGGAAAGCATCATGGCAGCTGAGCAGTACAGCAGACACACCAGCTTGCTAATGCTGAGTTCCAGTCACGGCAGGCTACGGAGAGAAGGCAGCACCTCATCAGGGGGTTCTTCTTCCTGTCCAGGAGGGTGGAAGCCACCTAAGAAATTAAAGTCTAGGATAATTAGTGAAGAACAAAAGACAAAGTAGGAAAGACAGTTGCAAAAAGGTGGAGCCCTTGATAGGTCCAGTCCACACAGGAGCTGGAGCTAGACAACTGGGAAATGGCTCCCGTGGTTTATTTAAGGGGATACATCAGAGGCAGGGATAAGGTTCCAGGGGTAAAGTCTTGCTTCTTAACGTCTTGCGGTCAGCAGGTGGGTTGACATCTTGGCAGGTCACCTCATCTCTGGTGCTGTGTGGGACCTTTGGTAGAGTTGAGGGGGAAGTTCACCTGCAGCAGGCGGCCTATCCCTGTGGGGGTGCCACGAGAAGTTCCCAATGCCAGCCCTGTCCCCTCACTGGCTGTGACGGTGATAGTCCACAGACAGCCCACAGATGGCTCTCGACAACAGGCTGAGTTATGAATTCCTTCTTCAATTCAAGAACAGAGCCTGAACCAGAGCTGGATACAACCAAAAGGTAGGAGGGGTCTTTGAATTTGCCTTTTAAGACCTGGGGAAATAGAAGCAGAAAAAATATGCTGAAAGAAGAGTGACGATCTCCATTGCCTGCTTCAATTAGATCTAAGCAATCATTTGCTACTTCATTTCCTTTGTGACCATGAAGTATTGGAATTATATCATTTATTCTTTTTTAAAGAAATTTAAAGGTATAAATATCTGTGAACATGTCTAGCAAAACTATGTGCCTATAAAGTATATCTTCCTTTGTTTACCAATGTCTATTTAGTTGTATGGAACACGTTTCTGCTACCCTCTTAAGTAGAAAAGTGTTTTAGAATTTAAGCCCACAGTTCTTGTCCTAATCATCCAATGTGGTCTCTTCCCATAAGAGAAATGGCCTTTTGCATTACCTGTGGATTAACTAGCCAAGAATGAGGTTGCTGCTTAGGGAGGAGGGGGGTTAGACAGAGAATAATAAATGCACAGCTTTTGATTGCTAGACTTCTGGTCACCTCCCCTGGTGATCACCAATTGATTATAGCACTCTTTCCTGTGGAACTAGGATGAGGCCTCAGAATCTTTCCCAATAACGTGCTTTGGGGGCCAATCAATTAAGTTTGACACTGGAAGTGAAATGCATCTGCCTTCCTTTGATTAGTTTTTATCGCCAAGTGTGCAAAGGACAGGGCCACTGAGAGGAGGCAGAACATCCATGTCCAGGTTGGAAGCAGGCCAATGGCCAGCCAGGGAGTTATACTGGAATATATTAGAGTATTAATTTGTATTGATTCCTCCTTCTCTCCTCACCTCTTCAGAGTGGGTAGTCAAACCACTTATAATTCCCTGCCTGTGGGATTTTTGCTGAGCAAAAACACAAGGTGCAATGGCACCTGTGTCCCTTAAAAAGATGAAACTAATTGCAGAGATTCTTTGCTGTGTGCTCCAAAAACAGAAGGGAGGAGGGAGACACTTAGGATAATGTGAGTGATAGTTCTGCAGGAATGTGGGGATGGGCAGAGAATATAGAAAACCTGTAGCAGACAAGGTCTCAGCAAAAAGGAAATGATGCCCTCAATTTAGGATGGTGGAATCCCTGAGGAAAAGAGAAACATCCTGAGTCTAATTACAGCAGAGCTGTTAGCACCAACTGGCCAGAAGAGATGAAGGAGGCAGTGGTTTGCAGAGCAAGGAGAGACTGGTATAGAGGCTGACCAAGAAAGCCATGGCCCTTAGAGGGAGGAAGCCAGACTTTAGAAGCCCTATGTGTGCGTGTGTGTTGCAGGGAAAATCAGGAAAATGAGTCCCCCTCACCCTTCTTCACTCTTCTCTCTCCTCTCTCCTGCTGCATGGGGTTCCCTGTGGCTCAAACAAAACCAAAGGGCAAAGGAACCTGTTGTCATTCATGTAGGTCTTTGGCCATAGGTTTAAAGCTTGTAGCATATTCTGCAGGATGGTGCCTCAGTCTTGAAAGGAGTTGTCTCCCACATAACCAAGTCTTAATCAGAACATTCTACTGTCTATCAAGTAAGCTGTTTCTGGATATTAATCATATGATAAGACAGTATATTATGAGCTTATCACTGCATTTCTTGGGCTATAAAATATAGTCCCTGAAAGGAGGCAGTGCTGCATTGTAATCCAGAACAATAGATAAGGTATTTTGTTAACCCATAGATGACAGTACTGATAGAGGGTTTTGAGGAGTATCTGCTGAATGGATCAGAGAAGCATGAAAAAATATAGTATATATACCAGCCAAAATACAACACAGTTGGTATCTTTCTTAATTGTGGTGAAGCAAGTTTCAGTACCCTATCTTTTAACTCTAAGAGGAAAATTTTAACATTCCAGAGACTTTATCATCCTGACAGGCCCCTAAATTTTCTTCAAGTTTATCTCCCATCTTCAGGCATTCATATACTTAATTAAAACATCTGTAGTACTTGATACCTTTTGCCCACCAGTTCTACTTAGCATTATATATATAAAATCATTATCATGTTCTGTGAGCTATTGGAAAGAGCAAGTTTCCTCTGGATCCTATGGGGAAAGAGAATGAGGGAGTTTACACAGGGGTGAGACAATGCAGTCAAGTGTTATTAAAATAACACTTCAATAAACCGCTGTTCTTGCTACATGGATATAAACTCCTTTTGTTTGGAGTGGGAGAATACAGCATTGACCTGATCATTCATTGTGCATCAGGTATCAGAAGCTGGGTGGATTTTCCCAGCAAAACCCCTGTGTCTGACACTTACTGTGATTGGCCGTAGTGCCTGATTAGGCTTGTAATGATCTGCGGTCATTTTCTACAATCCATCTGGCATTTGCATCAGTAATCTAGACAAAACGATTTATGACAAGAATCACCCTCTGCATTCTCAAGTTTTTGATGGCTGTGCTAAATATGACTCTCCCCAGAGATGAATTTCAGCTTTTGGCTTTGGTTGAGTCAGCTCTTTCACTGCTGTGACCAAAAGGCCTGACAAGAACAATTTCAAGGAGGAAAAGTTGATTTTAGGCTCGCAGTTTCTGAGGTCTCAGTCCATAGATGGCCAACCCCATTCCTCACAGCACGAGGTGAGGCAGAGCATCATGGCAGAAGGGTGTGGCAGGGGAAAGCAGCTGGGGACATGGTTCCAGGAAGCATAGAGACTCCATTCACCAGATACAAAATATATACCTCCAGCTATATCCTATCTGCCTGCAGTTACTACCCAGTTAATCCCTATCAGGAGATTAATT
Organism: Urocitellus parryii; assembly: GCF_045843805.1. NCBI lineage: Eukaryota > Metazoa > Chordata > Mammalia > Rodentia > Sciuridae > Urocitellus > Urocitellus parryii. Next base: position 131,880 of record NW_027552352.1, read on the forward strand.
CACTGATGGGGTCAAGACTTTCATCACCTGAGCATTTCACCTCTAAACCTCCTTGCATCGTATCACACATGAGCTTTTGGGGAACATTCCATATGTAAACCATAACAGGTTTACTAGCTTCACAGCAGAGGAAGATTCAGTAATATACATTTGGTCCTTCCAACCAGAATATCCCTCATTCCACATGTCAGAAAACCATTGTGGACATTCTATCAGTTACTAAGTATATCTATTACCACTATTTGTTCTGACCCTTCAGTTCCATTAGGATGAGGCTAAATCTTCACTTACCATCTGACGTCCACTCTGACTGGTGGATTACCATGTCTTTCATGTCTTTGAGGATAAGCACAAGTTCAGGACCCGTTTCTAACAGATCTTTATGTTTCCCTTTCTTGGTGCCTGGTAATTGGTCATGGGTTCCTCTGGGAAGGAGCTGATAAGAGGCCCTAAGTCCCTACTAAAGTGACTCATGCTAGGTTTCTTCCTACTCCCTCAAAATTTTCACCTATATGCATCTATTGACATCTCTTTTACTTCTTGAGATTTCATAATCAATACACTGTTACCACATATCCATGAGAATCAAAACACTCTGGCAAGACTATCAGGTGTAAGGAATATGCAGTTACAACTGTACATATATCCTTCTGGAGAATTGAGAAAGAGTATAGACTCTTTGATTCATTTTGTTGAAGCTAGAATAAATGTGACACTAAAACAAAAAAAAAAGATCTGTATGAGAAAGGAAAATTAGACAAATATTGTCATGAGTATATTTACAAAACTCCTAAATAAAATATTAGTAAGCCAAATCCACTTGTGTATAAATGGGTTAATATTTTACAACTTAGAAAGTGTGACATGGGCTGGGGCTGGGGTTCAGCGGTAGAGAAAGCCCTGGGTTCCATCCTCAGCACCACATAAATATAAATAAAAAAATAAAGGTATTGTGTCCAACTACAACTAAAAAATAAAATATTAAAAAAAGAATGTATGATATAAGGGGCAGGGGTTGTAGCTCAGTGGTAGAGTGCTCACCTAGCACATGTGAGGCACTGGGTTTGATCTTCAACACCACATAAAGATAAATAAACAAAGGCATTGTGTCCATCTACAACTAAACAATATTTTAAAAGAAGAATGTGTGACATAAACAAGGTATTTGATTTTTGCCCCTGGTTTCTGGCAAAGAGCTCCTAAAACCCTCATAAATTCCTAAGAGTTCTAAGGGGTTTAGGCATATCTTCTGTTCTAATATTTGGTCTTTGACTCCCTTTCCTGACAGAGTTCCTAATCGCTTGGAAATTCCTTGGTGATAGAAGCATCTTTTGTTGTAATGAGGCTATTCTTGGCAGGATCCTGGTTGGACACTGATCACCAGAAAGACCAAGCCTGATTGAAAGATTGAGACGTTCAGGGCTGCTCCCTATCAGGAAGGGGAGAGGGGCTGAGTTAATGGAGCATGCCTGCATTAGGAGGCCCCTATTAAAATCCCTGCGCTACCAGGCTTGGAAAGCTTCCAGGTTGGTGAACACATCCCCATGCCAGGAGGAGGTCACCTGAACTCCACAGGGACACAAGTTCTGCTCTCAGGACCCGTCAAGACATTGCCCTAGGCATTTCTTTATCTGGCTGTTTTATTTATAACCCTTAAAATATCCTTTGTAATAAATTGGCAATTATTGGTAAACTGTTATCCTGGGTTCTGTAAGCTGCTGTCGCGAATTATCAAACCAGAGAAAGGGATCATGGGAACTTCTGATTTGTAGTCACGTTAGACAGAAGTTGTGGGTAACCTGGGAACTTACTACTTGTGATTGGTATCTGAAGTTGGGGGAGAGTCTTGTGGGACAATCTTGTGGGACTATGTCCTAAACATCTGAGTTCTGTGAAACGCTGATGAGTGTCAGAATTGAACTGAATTATCAGACACCCAACTGGTATTGCAAAATTGTTGGTCAGTCAGAGAAAATAAACAATTATTTTGATAGATATATACAAAAAGTTCTTTATAAAATTCAAAATCCACCTATAATTAGAAATGTGAATATAAAATTAAAATGTATTTTGAACTAAATGGCTCACCAGATTGAATTAGTGAGGAACATGTGATCTTTTCAATGATTTGTGCTGAGTTAATTGAAAATCTATATTTAAAAGTGTACTTTGATCCCTACCCTTCACCATATAGAAAACATTCTCTTGAGATAGAGCATGTATTGTGACCTAAAGCAATCAGACTTTAGAAGCAAACAAAAAAATTTTTTTCATGATATTTGATAAGCTAACGTTTTTAAAATTTTACTTTATTTTCCAAGCCAAAGTCTTATTAAAGATACTTTTCATAAACAATAATGGCATTCTAGGCAGGACATGGGCAGATAATTGCTAGCAGTGTATAGAAACTCTCAAACTCCCTTCTTGGATGGGCTACCAAAATCAGAAAGCCACTATAAAACCCAATGAAATCTTCATCTTATGCTCTGCATGTGGAGAGTTTAGAGCAACCATTGACATTTCACATCTAGCATGTTGTTTATTAACTTTTCATGAGCGTATCCTGATTTTCAGGATATTAAATGAGAATGGTAGGATTACCAGCCTGAAGATCCACAATCTAGAAAAGGAACTACTGTTCCTTTGAGGAACACTATCTCACGGGAAAGTCCAGATTGCCTGAAACACCAGTAAAACCAATTTGTCAGGAGTCGGGTCCCAACAGGTCTCCGGGATTAGGTAAATCAAGTCTATGCCAATGACAGAGAGGGAGAGATGAGTTTGAGTTTTTCCATACCACAAAGTATTTGTGCCAAGGTGGCTGTGTGTGCCAACCTGAGGGAATCCCTCCTCCTGAGAGCCCAGAGGAAGTCCCTCAAAACCAGAAGGAAAAGGCGTTTCCCCACAGCAGTCTAGCTTTGGAGACATTCTGCTGGTGATATACTCTACTTTCCCCAAAACAACAGTGAAGTCTTCTGTGTGCTAACAACATTGTCTTTTTATTTTAAGTAAAACAAAATTCTGTGTTTTATAAAGCTTGATAAAAATACTATTTCAGTTTGTACAGTCACCAGAAGCACACAGCTATCAAACACACTCACAGCGCCCTTGGCATCTCCAGCACCTTCCACTTCTGTGCCTGGTCGGTCCTGGCCTCTCCACTTTGGGCAAGGCTATTCCATCCTTACCAGCTCAGCTTTCCCCTTTGGGTCCCTTCTCCTCCTTCTTTGCAGGGGTCCTTTTCAGGCGTGGGCTCTGGTTTGGAGGAGCAGGTTTAGCAGACAGCCTGGCGGATCTCCTCTGTGACTCCTCCTTCACCGTGGCTCTATCTCCTTCAGCATCCCCTTCAGCTTTCCCTTGGACTTGGTGCCACAGCAGCAGGAGGCAGGGCCATGTGGTTGGTTGCTCCAGGGGTTGTTCTGGCCTCTTCTTCTTCACTCTGCTCCTAGATAGAGGTTTTTAAACAGGATATAAAATTCACTAATAATTTTTAAAAATAATAAATTAGACTTAATTTAAGTGTATTAAAACCTTTTTAATGAAGGCAATTCTATACACTATAAAATGGCAATTTTCATGAAAAGAGATTTATAACATAAACCTGAGAAAGGGCCCATGTCCAAAAAATTTTTGTCCAAAATGAAAAAAAAAATCTGCAACTTAACTGTAAAATGATAGACTTCAATAATGAGCAAAAGACTTGAACAGATTTCATAAAATAGGATATTTAAATGGCCCCCCAATTACATAGAAGACTACAGAAAGTAAAAATTGAAACCACAATGTGTCACTGACACATATTTACCAGAGAAGCTGACATCCAAGAACAGATATTATCTAGGTTTGATGAGGTTGTAGAAAAACCAACACACTCACACTATCAACGGGGGTGCTCAACTGGAACAGCTGCTTCACAAAACTGTTTTTCAGAACCTGTCAATGATGCACGCATTTCTACCCCACCACTCAGTGATCCTACTCAGCAAAAATGAGTACTTACATTTACCCAAAGACATCTTCCAGAATGATCAGAACAGCTTTACACCTAATTGTCCCAAGCTGGAAATGACCCAACCATCCCTCAAAGCTGTACTGGAAAAGTGACTTGTATTCATATCATACAAGCATACACAGCAATGCAAAAAGACCACTGGTCAAATACCATGGACAGATCTCTCAGGCATAATGTTCAGTAAAATAAGAGACAAAAGGTGGCATAGTGTTTGATGCTGCCTATGAATTTTAAATACAACCCAACATCAGTGACAGAATTCAGAAGAGTCATTACCTATGAGGGCAGGACACTGAGAGTACAGGAGCAGGAGGAAACCTATAACTATACTAGGGATGATCTGTGTTCGTATTTGTATGGTGGTTAAAATCTATCAGGCTCAGCACTTAAGATTCGTAAATTTTGCTGTTAAAATTTCCTGAAGTTTTAACTCAAGTTTTAAAATCAATTTCAAATGCAGAGGGAGGGGATGTGCAGGAGGCCTGGTAATTGGGGCCATAGACACTGATTAGATCCAGAGACATTCACACAGGATCAGTTAGCTTTTAATTTCCCTTGCCTAATGGATGGGCTCCTACCTCATGCAGACAACAGAAAGGTGCAATGCTGACTTCCCCTCTCTTGCTCCTCTTTGTTAGTTTCACAGCTTCTAAGTATTAAAACAGATTTGAACCTAGGCAGTTTGGCTCCAGTAACTGTGTAGTAAGTCACTGTGCAAAGACTATTACTCATGTATCATTTACAATTTTCTGAATATAAGATTCTTTTGTTGATCCTAGTAGATAGGGTTACATGATGTGCTCCACTTCCTCAAGTTTTCTTTATGAAACAACAAGTTAATGGAGTTATTTCAAGTATTAGTAAATAAGAGGTGGCTTGAACTGTGAGACCTGTTCTGATATTAGCAATTATGCAGTCCAGTTTAGGCAGACCAAGAGACTCCTCCTTCCTCTTTTTGGAGAAGCAAATATTCTTGTGCCACAATCTAAAATGACATCCACTCTCTGTGAAAGAAAAGCTAGTTCTTTGGCCATAAGCTATTCAAATTACGCTGCTTCTGAAATATTGTTTTTCCCCCATCCTCCAATATTCCCAAGAGTCTTTCCTTAAACTGAAAAAAAATATATATATAAACTGAAACTCAATATACAATGGGCCTAGCCATCCAGGTTACTAAGTACCAAATATATTCCCATTGGGGTTTGCTCGGGACAGCTCTCCTCCCTTCCTACCACACGCTCCTTTTTCAGGGATATTCTGGATCAATGGTACCATCTGGTGCCTGGAGTGAGAAACTGTTCTCATCACTGTCTTTTCTCTACCACCTTCTTTCTTATCCTCCAGGAAGATGAAGCCCAGATGAGTATCTTCTCATCCCCCTTAGTCTCTGGTCATCTGCAACTTGCCAATTCAGCAAATTCAACTTCTAGTAATCCTTTCTGTACATTTGCCCATTATATCCGGATCATAGGTATGTGTTATATAGTGGAATGTGGGTTTAATGACATACCCCATCCCTGTCTTTATCTTGCTCTCTTTTTTTTAGACTTTGCATAGTGACTTTTTAAAATGGTTCTGTCTTCACCTTGAAGTCACAGGACTAAGGAACAGAGAGGTTAATAGGCCTCACACAGAAGCATCACTAGGGAGCCAAGATTGTTCCAAACTGTCTTAGATGTCAATTGGGAAAGTTAAGAACAAACATAAACCAAGACTTTTAAATCATCTGCACATTCCTAGAGAATTTGCTAATACTTTTAAATAACAAGCGCTTTTGGTTAGAATTATATTGGATAGTGTTTCCTAACAAGTGGGCTTATTTGATCTGTCTACATCTTTCTGTATGGAACCTTCTCTGTTGACCAAAGAAGCAGACAATCTTTGTCTATTAACTCATACCAGGCCTTTGAATTTTCCCCACAAGCATATCTATGCTCCAGTGACTTTTCTCTGTAGGCCAGAATAACATACCAGCCTCTATAGGCTTACAAATCATGCATGAGATGTATGCTTGAGCAAGATGATGTATAGATATTTAAGTACTACATAAATGACACACAAGACACAGAGTTGATTGAAGTTAAGTCTACTGTGATTGTGCTAAATTTATCAAATTTATAAGGTTAACTGGACAGTTTGTCTACGACTCTCTTTTTATTCTTTACTTGGTCATGACTTGGCAAGTTTATGGAAAATGGATTTCTGTGTTGCTTGGTTTTAGGCATGCATATATTAATTTATTCAGTAACCATTTGAAGTATACTTACTCTGGCTAGGTACCAGGGATATAAAGTGAGGAGCATACAGTTTTCCATGGGCTCAATGGAAGAGACAGATTTGTGAATAGGTAATTAAAGAAATATGGTTACTTAAATGTAGTTATAAATGAATAAAGTTTTATGGTATATAGACAAGGAAAAGAGTTTAGCTCTACCCAGTAAATTTAGGGGAGACTCTGGAGGACCTGAGCCTTGGTATATGAAAGATCAGTTGGAGCTATCTATGTGAACAGAGAAGGTAGAGAGGGTTAAGGTGAGGAGGGACCCCAGATAAAGGCAGCTAAATCTTTGATCACCTGAGATCTTTTTACAGTGCAAATATATATGCACTACAATATGTTGGCTATTATTCATGAGAATGGAAATATAGGAAGGACCACCTAAAACAAATGAATGATTTTTCTTCTATTAAGTTCAAGTTACTAAAGAGAATCAGGATCGTGCTTTGGAGAAAACTTACCAATCAAAATGAAGATGAGAACAGGTGGGAACAGTAGGGTCAGTGAAAAACTGTTTATATTGAAAAGTCTCCAGGTCACAGCAAACCCAAAACTTTTTTACTTCAGTATGAGTTGCTTTGTTCTGTTTTCCTCCTTCAGAATGTTACCTCTGGCTCATTTTTCTAGACTGTTGCTGTGTGCTCCTTTTGCTTACACCCAGGTAAAGTGATGCACCAAGCAGGTATAATTCCATGCATGCCAATGTCCCTCCAGGATTGGGAATTGGTTTCATCCACCTGTGAAGGGTCACATAGGTTCTGGCACACCTTTAATGTCACATTATATCAGCAACTTTTTCTGAATACTTTGTAGACCTCAGGTTTCTTCCCAGATGCTGGACTACTAAATTTTTCACTTTCCTCCATGGGCTTAACACCAAAAATGACATCCCAAATAACAACCCCGGTGGCCATTTGGAGAATCATAGTCTGCTTTAGTCCTATCAACCCCAGCCCCAAAAGCTTTCTCCCACATAACTATTTGACAACGCTTGATATTGGGTAAGCAATGCTTCATCGATAACCTCATACTAATAAATGCTTGAAGCATTCACATTTACCTTGGGAGCACTAAGTCTGCACAGCGTAGAAGCCACTCACCATACTCCTCTCTACACCTGGGATTTCTTCTTAGCTCCTGTTTCAATTTGACACCCTCACACTCTTCAAAACACTCTTTATTTTTTCCAGTTCCACCTGGTCTCTTGCTATAACTTTGCTGCTCTGTCATGGTCTATTTCTTTGCTGGTCCCTCTCTTTTAGGTAACCACTCTTTTAAACAACACCTCCAATTTAACCTGATCCTTGGAAATTTCTCTGGGTGTAGGCCACTGTGAGGGACATCTCCATTAGGTCTGTCCTAGTTCTGGCTGCAAGGGTCTGCTCTATGTGCTGATGGTGGTGGTGATGACGATGATGATAAACATTCTGTGTGAGGGCGTTATATACATCATCACATTCAATATTCTTACTTTAAAAAGAATCCTCACTTTTTGCACAAAGAACCTACAGGACACAGATAAACATACTCTGCCCAAGGTCAAATAGTGAGCAGATGGTCACTTAGATTGATCTGACTCTTAAGGTCCTGCTATTAGTTATTAAGTACTCTGCATCATGGTGTAAAAATCTGTTAGGGTTTTGGTTATTGGCTTCAGCCCTGTACCCTGTTGGTTCTTGTCAACTGCCCCTTCATTGGACGTGTCTTCATCTCAGGCCCATGTCCAACAGCACATGCCAACCCCTCTGGGGACTAATTTTGCAAAGCTATTTTCAAAGCAGTGAAGGGCTGAGCAGCTTAGTTCAAGGTGCTTTAAATAGAGAAAGAGGAAAAAAAGAAAAGAAAAAGAAAACAATGAAGTTCTTGGGGAATATTCTGAGACCCCCATTATAAGTTTTTCACATTTTTAAGGGAAAAATTCAAGACTTAGAGCCAAGTGTACATTTGTCTCCTTTTCTAGATGGAGCACACAGATTTGCTTATTTAAAAAAAATATAGAGGAAGAATAAACTAAAAACAAACAAAATTGATACTCTTGGTGGAATAGGGAAACCATGGCAAGGAGTCTGCTTTGGTTTATGGCTTTGACTTTGGAACCATGAAAATTTTCTACACTATTTTAAATTTAAAATGTTCAGTATCTCCAGAATTACAAAACAAATCAACATAGTTGAACATGATGTTGATGGCAAAATGCAGAGAAAAATTTGTACCAGTGACCTTTGCACAAAGTAATATGAGTAACTTGACCAATCATCGCGGTAAAATAATCCTCAAATATAAGGAGTGACTAAGAAAATTCAAACTACTTTTTGTAATAATAATATCAGTATTTTGAAAGTGTGAGATTTGTATTAAAGAATAAAAACAATAAGATCACTAATGTAGTTAGGGAAAAGGGTCCTGAGAATAAGACAAAATCAAGGAAGTTAAGTAAAATGCTACAATATTTTATTTGAGTTGTAAATATCCATACAAATATAGAATACTTTTTATATATACAACATGCATTTTATATATACACACATGCATTTCATATCTCTGTCTGAAAAAAGATCTAGAACTGAAAAAACTCAGTAATAATTGTAACATAGCACTCAGATTATGTCTCTAAATATCATTTCTCATCAACAGGAATCAGACTTCTTAAAAAGAAAGAAAGAAAAGGAAAAAGCTAATTTCATGTCTGGGCAGGAATACCTTGTACTTCAAGGGAGACTGCTGGGATTTTGGTATAAAGCTATAAGAGCTGAGTTGAATGAGATCCCAATACCAAATATGGCACAATTTAAACAACAAAAGGATCCTGACCTTATAAAGTAGATTAAATATATAACAATCCAAGAATTTAAAAAAGTATGCTGCCTGAATTTGTCACCTATCTGGATTACTATGACACCAAGTCATTTATATACAACTCGGCAAGTAAAAGTAAACAATCAAGTACATTTCCTGCTTTCTTTTACAAATTATACTTCAGGTAATCAAATAGTTGATGAGAGACTGTTCTTTAGAAGGGGTTTCCAGCTGATAAATGCAGAAGGAAGAATGGAATACAATTTCACTATTTTACAATCTGTAATAAAGCAGCATTTTGGAGTTAACACTCATCATTGGCCACCAAAGCCATTAAATGAAAGAGTGACAGTGAATTTTATAATTCTATAATGGATTAGTGTGAATAAGACATAATGGGTGTTTTGAGATAAGGCAATATGAAGCACAGATCCCATGAGATACTTTTGGGGAAAAAAAGAAAAGCAAAAAGAAAGCTGAATCGAATCAATCTTTAAATCCAATTATCAATTTTCAAGAATGGTGGTGATAAGTGTTACTCCAAATCACAAAGATGCAATTGACCAAAACTGTCACATGGGTAACTTTTCAACACCAGTGATCTGATTTATTCAACAAATACTTAGCTCTCAGGAGGGAGGAGCCCTTAAAACTAAGTAACCATGTTAGTTGGCTTCTCATGGTGGGAACACTTGGTGGAGTGAACCCATTCATCTCATGGCTGGGAAGTGAAAAACAGAAGAAGAGATGGGGTCCCACAATCCCCTTCAAGGGTGCACCCCTAGGGATCTGAAGACCTTAAACTAGGCCCCACCTACTGATGTTTCCACTAACTCTCAATTGCACCATGCCAGGGACCAAGCCTATAACACAGAGCCCATGGGGAGACACATCAAATCCAACGTAGAGGGGGGATCCAAGATGGCGGGTGACACAGAAGCAGTATTCTGTGTCATTCCATGACCTAGGATTCTAGTAGTGAGAATACTGCTTCTCTGTGAGCGATATTCCTATCCCTGTGCAGGAATGCCTGTCCAGGCCTCCAGGCCTCAGTGTCAGAGTAGGTCTCCCAACTACTCGCTCATGCACGACTACCCAGTACCAGAGCGAGATCATCTTGGCAGCAGCCCTCAAGAAGAAATTTAGGCCACCCACCCAAACAGATACCATGGATGCCATTTCTGTGCAGGACACCAGCAGCTTCCCCCACACAAGAACTCCAGCTGCACCCTCATGTGAACCTCTATCTACCAACAGGGGGCTCCTTTAGTTACTGCCATCTTGGGACTCTGCAGCACCAGAGATAGTCCCCTACACACAGTAACCTGCGGGCATCCTAGAACATCATACAGGCTTTAAAGTCAGCCGACAGCCACACACACTGCATGCCACAGATCTCGTCTCTGAACTCATTATCCAAAGCCAGCGCCTTGCTTCCCCAACCTGATTCGATACCGCTTCATTGAAAGTAGGCACCTTCATCTGGGTCCACCTTCATTACCATCTTCAGTGGGGGCAACTCCCAAGTTGGAACTCCGGCTGGCCCGGTACCTAGTTTCTAACTCCACCCTGGCACAGTGGCAACAGGGTTACCTCCACTATCCTGAGGGTGTTGATACCAGCTAACAAGAGAGGACCCACCTATTGGATGAGAAAGGAAGCAGGAACGATACTGATCTCCAACCAAAACCATCTCTGTTTCTTCCTTCAAGATTTCCCCCCTCCCTCTCTCTTCTCCTGCCCTCACATCTCTAACATATGTGAAACCAAGAACTTTGCATGAATTAGGATTTTGAGGACTGGGACATCTGAATAGTATATTACAGTTGTGTTGTATATTCTTTTTCTTTTTTCCACCAATTTCTACTATTTTAACATTTTTAATTTTTCTTAATATATATGTGTGTTTGTTTTATGTACTCTACCACCTTCCCACTTGTCTACCCCAAATTACTTTTTCTTTCTTCTCCTGCTACTAATCTTCCTCTTTAGATTTCTCTTACACTCTTTCTAAGATATAATAACTCTATAGTCTCACCTCCTATCTACTCAGCATATCATCCTACTCCTCACAACCCTGGTTCTTTGTCTACCATCAGAAACTGTAAACCCTTTTACAAACCTACTGAGTATATTGTAGTTAATAATCAAATTCACCATTTCTGTACATTGTGACCAAACTGTAAATGTCATAATAGCAAACAGTTGGTTTTTAGGGTGTATATTATTTATATTGGGATCTGTTAACATTGTCCTTTACCTCAAAGGAAAGGTATTGGATCCCTTCAGGGGCACTATAAGCCTATTGGATAAAAAAAAGGTAATGCCTCGGATCCATAGTGCTCGAAGGGAAGACACACAAGCAACATGAAAAGACAAAACAAAACAAGATACCATATTATTAGAATCCATGGCCAGCACAGCAGAAGAAAGGACAGAGAAGGAGTTCAGGATGCACATAATTAAAATATTCTGTGAATTAAAGGATGATATAAGAGAGCAAATACAGGCAGCAAAAGATCATTTTGACAAAGAATTACATAAACAAATAGAGGAAGCAAAAGATTACTTCAATCGGGAGATAGGGGTTCTACAAAAACAAACAAACAAACAAACAAACAACAAATAGAAATCCTTGAAATGAAAGAAACAATAAACCAAATTAAAAGTTAAATTGAAAGCATCACCAACAGATTAGACCACTTGGAAGACAGGACCTCAGACAATGAAGACAAAATATATAATGTTAAAAAGAACGTAGATCACACAGTGAAAATGGTAAGAAACCATGAGCAGAACATTCAAGAAATATGGATTAGCATGAAAAGACCAAATTTAAGCGTTATTGGGATAGAGGAAGGAATAGAGTTCCAAACCAAAGGAATGAACAATCTATTCAATGAAATAATATCAGAAAAATTTCCAAACATGAAGAATGAATTGGAAAACCAAATTTAGAAGGCTTACAGAACTCCAAATGTACAAAAATCACAACAGATCCACACCAAGGCACATTATAATGAAAATGCCTAACATACTGAATAAGGAGAGAATATTAAAAGCCACAGAGAAAGGAATCAGATTATATATAGGTGGAAACCATTTAGATTATGTGCAGATTTTTCAACCCAGACCCTGAAAGCTAGAAGATCCTGGAACAACATATATCAAACACTGAAAGTAAATGGATGCTAACTGAGAATCTTGTATCCAGCAAAATTAAGCTTTACATTTGATAATGAAATAAAACCTTCCATGATAAACAAAAGTTAGAAGAATTTACAACTCGAAAGCCTGCACTATAGAACCATATATAACAGCAAAATATTCCTTGAAGAGGAATTGAAAAACAACAATGAAAATCAGCAAAGAGAGGTATTATACTAAAGGAAAAACTAATCAAAGGAGAAACCAAGTCAAGTTAAATATAAAAAATAAACAAAAATGGCTGGGAAAACTAATCATGTCTCAATAATAAACCTGAATGTTAATGGCCTAAACTCACCAATCAAAAGACATAGACTGGCAGATTTAATTTTAAAAAATGACCCAAAAATATGCTGACTCCAAGAGACTCATCTCATAAGAAAAGATATCCACAGATTGAAGGTGAAAGGATGAGAAAAATCATACCACTCACATGGACTGCAGAAGCAAGCAGGGTTTCCATCCTCATATCAAATAAAGTAGACTTCAAGGCAAAGTTAATCAAAATGGATAAAGAAGGATATTTCATACTGCTTAAGGGAAACATTCATCAACAAGACATAACAATAATAGATTCATATGCCCCAAACAATGCAACATCTACATTTATCAAACAAACTCTTCTCAAGTTCAAGAGTCAAATAGACCACAACACAATAATTCTGGGTGACTTTAACACACCTCTTTCACCACTGGACAGATAGTCCAAACAAAAGCTGAAAATAATACAATAGAACTCAATAATACAATCAATAACTTAGACTTAACTGATATATATAGAATATGCCATCCTTCAATGAATGAATATGCTTTCTTCTCAGCAGCACATGGATCCTTCTATAAAATAGACCATATATTAGGCCACAATGCAACTCTTAGCAAATATAAAAAAATAGAAATACTATCCTGCATTCTATCAGATCATAATGGAATGAAATGAGAAATCAATGATAAAATAAAAAATAAAAGCTACTCCAACACCTGGAGACTAAATAATATGCTACTGAATGAACAATGGGTTACAAAAGACATCAAGGAGAATGTTAAAAAATTCTTAGAGTGAAAGAGAATACAGATACAATGTACACAAATCTCTTGAACACTATGAAAGCATATTAAGAGGAAAGTTCATTGCAAGGAGTTCATCCCTTAAAAGAAGAAAAAGTCAACAAATAAATGACTTAACACTATATCTCAAAGCCCTAGAAAATAAGAACAAATCAACACCAAAAGCAGTAGAAGATGGGAAATAATTAAAGTCAGAGCTGAAATCAATGAAATTGAAACAATTAAAACATTGACAAAGCAAAATTTGGTTCTTTAAAAAATGAATAAAACTGATAAGCCCTTACCCATGCTAACAAAGAGAAGAAGAAAGAAAACTCAAATTACTAACATACATGATGAAAAAGGAAATGTGATCACAACAGAAACTACAGAAATACAGAAGATAATTAGAAATTATTTTGAAAACTTGTACTCCAATAAAATAGAAAATATTGAAGGTATTGACAAATTTCCAGGGTCATATGATTTGCCTAGATTGATTCAGGATGATGTACACAATTTAAACAGATCAATTTCAAGCAATGAAATAGAAGACACCATCAGAAACCTATCAACCAAGAAAAGCCCAGGACCAGATGGATACACAGCTGAGTTCTACAAGACCTTTGAGGAAGAACTAATACCAATACTCTTCAATTAATTTCAGGAAGTAGAAAAAGAGGGAGCACTTCCAAACTCATTCTATGAAGTCAATATCACCCTGATCCCCAAACCAGGCAAAGACACATCAAAGAAAGAAAACTTCAGACCAATATCTCTAATGAACATAGATGGAAAAATTCTCAATAAAATTATGGCAAATGGCATACAAAAACTTATCAAAAAGATCGTGCACCCTGACCAAGTGGGATTCATCCAAGGGATACAAGGTTGGTTCAACATATGGAAATCAATAAATGTAATTCATCACATCAATAGACTTAAAGATAAGAATCATATGATCATTTCAGTAGATGCAGAAAAAGTGTTTGACAAAATACAGCATCCCTTTATGTTCAAAACACTAGAAAAACTAGGGATAACACGAACATATCTCAACATTATAAAGGCAATCTATGCTAAGCCCCAGGCCAACATCATTCTAAATGAAGAAAAATTAAAGGTATTCCCTCTAAAAACTGGTACAAGACAGGGATGCCCTCTTTCACCACTTCTATTTAATATAGTTCTTGAAACACTGGCCAGAGCAATTAGACAGAAGAAAGAAACTAAAGGGATACACATAGGAAAAGAAGAACTCAAATTGGCATTATTTGCTGATGATATGATTCTATACCTAGAAGACCCTAAAAGTTCTACCAGTAAACTTCTAGAACTAGTAAATGAATTCAGCAAAGTAGCAGGAAATAAAATTAACACCCATAAATCAAAGGCATTTCTGTATGACAAATCCTCATAAAGTGAAATGAGGAAAATTATCCCATTTACAGTAGCCTCAAAAAAAAAAAAACCTTGGGAATCAACCTAACAAAAGAGGTGAAAGACCTCTACAATGAAAACTACAGAACACTAAAGAAATAAATTAAAGAAGACCTTAGAACATGAAAAGATCTCCCTTGTCTTTAGATAGGCAGAATTAATAATGTCAAAATGACCATACTACCAAAAGCACTATTCAGATTTAATGCAATTCCAATCAAAATCCCAATGATGTTCCTCATAGAAATAGAAAAAAAAGTCATTAAATGCATCTGGAAAAATAAGAGACCCATAATAGCTAAATCAATCTTTAGCAGGAAGAATGAAGCAGGTGACATAACTATACCAGACCAAACCTATACTACAGAGCAACAGTAACAAAAACAGAACAGTATTGGCACCAAAACACACTGGTAAACCAATGGTACAGAATAGAGACACAGAGACTAACCCACATAATTACAGTTATCTTATATTAGACAAAGTTGCCAAAAACATGCATTGGAGAAAAGATAGCCTCTTCAACAAATGGTGCTGGGATAATTGGAAATCCATATGCAATACAATAAATGCACAAAACTCAACTCAAAATGAATCAAGGACCTAGAAATTAAACCAGAGACCTGCATCTAATAAAAGAAAAAGTAGGCCCAAATCTCAATCATATCGGATTATGTCCCTATTTCCTTAATAAGACTCTTATAGCTCAAAAATTAAAATAAGGAATTAATAAATGTGATGGATTCAAACTAAAAAGCTTCTTCTCAACAAAAGAAACAATTAGTGAAGTGAGTAGAGAGCCTACAGCTTGGGAGCAAATTTTTACCACTTGCACATCAGATAGAGCACTAATCTATAGGGTACATGAAGATCTCAAAAAGCTAAACACCAAAAAACAAATAACCCAATCAATAAATGTGTCAAGAAATTGAACAGATACTTCTCAGAAGGTGATATACAATCAATCAACAAATATATAAAAAAAGTTTCAACATCTCTATCAATTATCAAAATTGCTAGATTTTATCTCACTCCAGTCAGAATGGTGGCTATTAAGAATATAAACAACAATAAGTATTGGTGAGAATGCAAAGAAAAAGACACACTCATACATTCCTGGTGGGACTGCAAATTGGTGCAGCCAATATGGAAAGCAGTATGGAGATTCCTTGGAAAAATGGGAATAGAACCACCATTTGACCCAGCTATCCCACTTCTTGGTCTATACCCAAAGGACTTAAAAACAGCATACTACAGGGACACAGCCACATCAATGTTTATAGCAGGACAATTCACAATAGCTAAACTGTGGAACCAATCTAGATGCCCTTCAGTAGATGAATAGTTAAAAAAAATGTGGTATATATACACAATCAAATATTACTCAGCAATAAAAGAAAATAAAATCATGGCATTTTCAGGTAAATGGACAGAGTTGGAGAATATTATGCTAAGTGAAGTTAGCCAATTCCAAAAAACCAAATTCCAAATTTTATCTCTGATATAAGGAGGCTGATTCATAGTGGAGTTGGAAGGGGGAGCAAAGGATTATTAGACAAACTCTAATAGGGCAAAGGGGTCGAAGGGGAAGGGAAGGGACATGGGAGTAGGAAAGACAGTGGAATGACATGGACATCATTACCCTAAGTACATGTATGAAGACACAAATGGTGTAAGTATACTTTGTATACAACCAGAGACACGAAAAATTCTGCTCTATATATGTAATATAAACTGTAATGTGTTCTGCTGTCATATACAACAAATTACAATTAAAAATTAAAATAAAAAATCCAAAGTAGAGCATAAACATACTTACTGTATGTAATATGTGGACTTTATGGATTCGAATTTGTAAAAACCAAAGTCTAAAAACATATTTCTGAGACTACTAGATGGTGTTAAAGAATTTTAATGAATTTTTAGGTGTAATAATAGTATAACTGTTGTGCTAAAAAGGAAGAAATAAAGCCTATTAACAATATGTACTGAAAAAAATATAGATAAAATAGATGCTTTGCTTTTCCTGATAACATGCCGAGTCTTGGTAGGTTCTCAGAATCAGTCCCCAAGATGAGGATCTGAGCACAAGGATGTACTCTGGAAGTGCTTCATGAGACTGGTAGTGGGCATGGGCCAGGGCTACAGGTAGTTCCAGAAAAGGTGGCTTCAGCTTTGATTCCTAGAGGAACTCTGCAGATATGTTGCACCTCAGAATTGCTTTGCCCTGAAACAAGGGAGCCTGGCTCTCCTGCTTCCATGTGTGCCATCACGGGCTGAAGATGATTTCTTAAGATGTAAACTCCCAGGCACTTGTAGAGCAAATCAGTGCCAGAGCTCAGGGGCAGGGCTCAGGAGAGGAAGTAGAGCAGCAGATGTTTGGAGATTAAAAACACACTAAAGCCTGGAGAAGGGTACCCAGAAATGGCCAAAGGAGCTGAGTGGCCCTGGGTGGAGCACCGACGGTACCCACTGAGAACACTCCAGCAGAGAAGTTGTGTCTGTAGTGGAGGAGGAACAAGGTGCAGATGGTGTTGAGAGGTATCAAAGCACGGGTATGGGCACAGACTGCTCCTTCAGCTCTCTTATTTTTGTGTCTGTTGCCAATTCCCATAAAAACATGAAAAACCTAAGCAATCATGACCCCCTCACCTGACAGATATGTTCTAGTATAAACAAGTATATCCCAAAAGGATTAACTTGGCCTGAAATTTTGTGTCTACTTCATTTGCAGAGAACTTGGAGAGGATTTATGTATGGAAATGCTGTCATATGGTGGTGGTGTTCTCAGTACCATCCATAGGAGACAGGGGACACCACCATATGCGGGGGGGGGGCACCATATGCTCACAGGGAAATACCATAGAAAGTACCATAA